>NW_027619055.1:0-54152 GCF_964187855.1 Myxine glutinosa
AATACAAGTGCAAAAGTGGTTTCCTGCACCAACACAAGTGCGAAAAGTGGATTTCAACACTAACACAAGTGCGAAAAGTGGGTTTTCAACACTAACAAGAGTGCGAAAAGTGGTTTTTCAACACTAACACAAGTGCGAAAAGTGGTTTTTCAACACTAACACAAGTGCGAAAAGTGGTTTTTCCACACTAACACAAGTGCAAAAGTGGTTTCCTGCACCAACACAAGTGCGAAAAGTGGGTTTTCAACACTAACACAAGTGCAAAAAGTGTATTTTCAACACTATCACAAGTGAAAAAAGTGTTTTTTCCACAGAAATACAAGTGCAAAAGTGGTTTCCTGCACCAACGCAAGTGCGAAAAGTGGTTTTTCAACACTAACACAAGTGCGAAAAGTGTTTTTTCAACACTAACACAAGTGCGAAAAGTGGTTTTTCCACACTAATACAAGTGCAAAAGTGGTTTCCTGCACCAACACAAGTGCAAAAGTGGTTTTTCAACACTAACACAAGTGCGAAAAGTGGTTTTTCAACACTAACACAAGTGCGAAAAGTGGTTTTTCAACACTAACACAAGTGCGAAAAGTGCTTTTTCCACACTAATACAAGTGCAAAAGTGGTTTCCTGCACCAACACAAGTGCGAAAAGTGGATTTTCAACCCTAACACAAGTGCGAAAAGTGGTTTTCAACACTAACACAAGTGCGAAAAGTGGGTTTCCTTCACCAACACCAGTGCGAAAAGTGGTTTTTCAACACTAACACAAGTGCGAAAAGTGGTTTTTCCACACTAATACAAGTGCAAAAGTGGTTTCCTGCACCAACACAAGTGCGAAAAGTGGTTTTTCAACACTAACACAAGTGCGAAAAGTGGTTTTTCAACACTAACACAAGTGTGAAAAGTGGTTTTTCCACACTAATACAAGTGCAAAAGTGGTTTCCTGCACCAACACAAGTGCGAAAAGTGGTTTTTCAACACTAACACAAGTGCGAAAAGTGGTTTTTCAACACTAACACAAGTGCGAAAAGTGTTTTTCAACAATATCACAAGTGCAAAAAGTGTTTTTCCACACTAATACAAGTGCAAAAGTGGTTCCCTGCACCAACACAAGTGCGAAAAGTGGTTTTTCAACACTAACACAAGTGCGAAATGTGGGTTTTCAACACTAACACAAGTGCGAAAAGTGGTTTCCTTCACCAACACCAGTGCGAAAAGTGGTTTTTCAACACTAACACAAGTGCGAAAAGTGGTTTTTCCACACTAATACAAGTGCAAAAGTGGTTTCCTGCTCCAACACAAGTGCAAAAAGTGGTTTTTCAACACTAACACAAGTGCGAAAAGTGGTTTTTCAACACTAACACAAGTGCGAAAAGTGGTTTTTCCACACTAATACAAGTGCAAAAGTGGTTTCCTGCACCAACACAAGTGCGAAAAGTGGTTTTTCAACACTAACACAAGTGCAAAAAGTCTTTTTTCAACACTATCACAAGTGCAAAAAGTGTTTTTTTACACACTAATACAAGTGCAAAAGTGGTTTCCTGCACCAACAGAAGTGCGAAAAGTGGTTTTTCAACACTAACACAAGTGCGAAAAGTGGTTTTTCAACACTATCACAAGTGCAAAAAGGTTTTTTTTCCAAACTAATACAAGTGCAAAAGTGGTTTCCTGCACCAACACAAGTGCGAAAAGTGGTTTTTCAACATTAACACAAGTGCGAAAAGTGTTTTTTCAACACTAACACAAGTGCGAAAAGTGGTTTTTCCACACTAATACAAGTACAAAAGTGATTTCCTGCACCAACACAAGTGCGAAAAGTGGTTTTTCAACACTAACACAAGTGCGAAAAGTGGTTTTTCCACACTAACACAAGTGCGAAAAGTGGTTTTTCAACACTATCACAAGTGCAAAAAGTGTTTTTTTCCACACTAATACAAGTGCAAAAGTGGTTTCCTGCACCAACACAAGTGCAAAAGTGGTTTTTCAACACTAACACAAGTGCGAAAAGTGGTTTTTCAACACTATCACAAGTGCAAAAAGTGTTTTTTCCACACTAATACAAGTGCAAAAGTGGTTTCCTGCACCAACACAAGTGCGAAAAGTGGTTTTTCAACACTAACATAAGTGCAAAAAGTGGTTTTTCAACACTAACACAAGTGCGAAAAGTGGTTTTTCAACACTAACACAAGTGCGAAAAGTGGTTTTTTCCACACTAATGCAAGTGCAAAAGTGGTTTCCTGCACCAACACAAGTGCGAAAAGTGGTTTTTCAACACTAACACAAGTGCGAAAAGTGGGTTTTTCAACACTATCACAAGTGCAAAAAGTGTTTTTTCCACACTAATACAAGTGCAAAAGTGGTTTCCTGCACCAACACAAGTGCGAAAAGTGGTTTTTCAACACTAACACAAGTGCGAAAAGTGGTTTTCAACACTAACACAAGTGCGAAAAGTGGTTTTTCCACACTAATACAAGTGCAAAAGTGTTTTTTCAACACTTACACAAGTGCGAAAAGTGGTTTTTCAACACTAACACAAGTGCGAAAAGTGGTTTTTCAACACTAACACAATTGCGAAAAGTGGTTTTTCCACACTAATACAAGTGCAAAAGTGGTTTCCTGCACCAACACAAGTGCGAAAAGTGGTTTTTCAACACTAACACAAGTGCGAAAAGTGGTTTTTCAACACTATCACAAGTGCAAAAGTGGTTTCCTGCACCAACACAAGTGCGAAAAGTGTTTTTTCAACACTAATACAAGTGCGAAAAGTGGTTTTTCAACACTTACACAAGTGCGAAAAGTGGTTTTTCAACACTAACACAAGTGCGAAAAGTGGTTTTTCAACACTAACACAAGTGCAAAAAGTGGTTTTTTCCACACTAATACAAGTGCAAAAGTGGTTTCCTGCACCAACACAAGTGCGGAAAGTGTTTTTTCAACACTAATACAAGTGCGAAAAGTGGTTTTTCAACACTTACACAAGTGCGAAAAGTGGTTTTTCAACACTAACACAAGTGCGAAAAGTGGTTTTTCAACACTAACACAAGTGCGAAAAGTGGTTTTTCCACACTAATACAAGTGGAAAAGTGGTTTTTCAACACACTAACACAAGTGCGAAAAGTGTTTTCAACACTAACACAAGTGCGAAAAGTGGTTTTTCAACACTAACACAAGTGCGAAAAGTGGTTTTTCCACACTAATACAAGTGCAAAAGTGGTTTCCTGCACCAACACAAGTGCGAAAAGTGGTTTTTCAACACTAACACAAGTGTGAAAAGTGGTTTTTCAACACTATCACAAGTGCAAAAAGTGTTTTTTCCACACTAATACAAGTGCAAAAGTGGTTTCCTGCACCAACACAAGTGCGAAAAGTGGTTTTTCAACACTAACACAATTGCAAAAGTGGTTTTTCCACACTAATACATGTGCAAAAGTGGTTTCCTGCACCAACACAAGTGCGAAAAGTGGTTTTTCAACACTAACACAAGTGGGAAAAGTGGTTTTTCAACACTATCACAAGTGCAAAAAGTGTTTTTTCCTCACTAATACAAGTGCAAAAGTGGTTTCCTGCACCAACACAAGTGCGAAAAGTGGTTTTTCAACACTAACACAAGTGCGAAAAGTGGTTTTTCAACACTATCACAAGTGCAAAAAGTGTTTTTTCCACACTAATACAAGTGCAAAAGTGGTTTCCTGCACCAACACAAGTGCGAAAAGTGGTTTTTCAACACTAACACAAGTGCGAAAAGTGGTTTTTCAACACTATCACAAGTGCAAAAAGTGTTTTTTCAACACTAATACAATTGCAAAAGTGGTTTCCTACACCAACACAAGTGCGAAAAGTGGTTTTTCAACAATAACACAAGTGCGAAAAGTGGTTTTTCAACAATAACACAAGTGCGAAAAGTGGTTTTTCAACACTAAAACAAGTGCGAAAAGTGGTTTTTCCACACTAATACAAGTGCAAAAGTGGTTTTTCAACACCAACACAAGTGCAAAAAGTGGTTTTTCAACACTCTCACAAGTGCAAAAAGTGGTTTTTCAACACTATCACAAGTGCAAAAAGTGTTTTTTCCACACTAATACAAGTGCAAAAGTGGTTTCCTGCACCAACACAAGTGCGAAAAGTGGTTTTTCAACACTAACACAAGTGCGAAAAGTGGTTTTTCAACACTAACACAAGTGCGAAAAGTGGTTTTTCAACACTAACACAAGTGCGAAAAGTGGTTTTTCCACACTAATACAAGTCCAAAAGTGGTTTCCTGCACCAACACAAGTGCGAAAAGTGGTTTTTCAACACTAACACAAGTGCGAAAAGAGGTTTTTCAACACTATCACAAGTGCAAAAAGTGTTTTTTCCACACTAATACAAGTGCAAAAGTGGTTTCCTGCACCAACACAAGTGCGAAAAGTGGTTTTTCAACACTAACACAAGTGCGAAAAGTGGTTTTTCAACACTAACACAAGTGCGAAAAGCGGTTTTTCAACACTATCACAAGTGCAAAAAGTGTTTTTTCCACACTAATACAAGTGCAAAAGTGGTTTCCTGCACCAACACAAGTGCGAAAAGTGGTTTTTCAACACTAACACAAGTGCGAAAAGTGGTTTTTCAACACTATCACAAGTGCAAAAAGTGTTTTTTCCACACTAACACAAGTGCAAAAGTGGTTTCCTGCACCAACACAAGTGCGAAAAGTGGTTTTTCAACACTAACACAAGTGCGAAAAGTGGTTTTTCAACATTATCACAAGTGCGAAAAGTGGTTTTTCCACACTAATACAAGTGCAAAAGTGGTTTCCTGCACCAACACAAGTGCGAAAAGTGGTTTTTCAACACTAACACAAGTGTGAAAAGTGGTTTTTCAACACTATCACAAGTGCAAAAAGTGTTTTTCCACACTAATACAAGTGCAAAAGTGGTTTCCTGCACCAACACAAGTGCGAAAAGTGGTTTTTCAACACTAACACAAGTGCGAAAAGTGGTTTTTCAACACTAACACAAGTGCGAAAAGTGGTTTTTCCACACTAATACAAGTGCAAAAGTGGTTTCCTGCACCAACACAAGTGCAAAAAGTGGTTTTTCAACACTAACACAAGTGCGAAAAGTGGTTTTTCAACACTAACACAAGTGCGAAAAGTGGTTTTTGAACACTAACACAAGTGCGAAAAGTGGTTTTTCAACACTATCACAAGTGCGAAAAGTGGTTTTTCCACACTAATACAAGTGCAAAAGTGGTTTCCTGCACCAACACAAGTGCGAAAAGTGGTTTTTCAACACTAACACAAGAGCAAAAAGTGGTTTTTCAACACTATCACAAGTGCAAAAAGTGTTTTTTCCACACTAATACAAGTGCAAAAGTGGTTTTTCAACACTAACACAAGTGCGAAAAGTGGTTTTTCAACACTAACACAAGTGCGAAAAGTGGTTTTTCAACACTAACACAAGTGCGAAAAGTGGTTTTTCCACACTAATACAAGTGCAAAAGTGGTTTCCTGCACCAACCACAAGTGCGAAAAGTGGTTTTTCAACACTAACACAAGTGTGAAAAGTGGTTTTTCAACACTATCACAAGTGCAAAAAGTGTTTTCCACACTAATACAAGTGCAAAAGTGGTTTCCTGCACCAACACAAGTGCGAAAAGTGGTTTTTCAACACTAACACAAGTGCGAAAAGTGGTTTTTCAACACTATCACAAGTGCAAAAAGTGTTTTTTCAACACTAATACAATTGCAAAAGTGGTTTCCTACACCAACACAAGTGCGAAAAGTGGTTTTTCAACAATAACACAAGTGCGAAAAGTGGTTTTTCAACAATAACACAAGTGCGAAAAGTGGTTTTTCAACACTAAAACAAGTGCGAAAAGTGGTTTTTCTAACACAAGTGCGAAAAGTGGTTTTTCCACACTAATACAAGTGCAAAAGTGGTTTTTCAACACCAACACAAGTGCAAAAAGTGGTTTTTCAACACTCTCACAAGTGCAAAAAGTGGTTTTTCAACACTATCACAAGTGCAAAAAGTGTTTTTTCCACACTAATACAAGTGCAAAAGTGGTTTCCTGCACCAACACAAGTGCGAAAAGTGCTTTTTCAACACTAACACAAGTGCGAAAAGTGGTTTTTCAACACTAACACAAGTGCGAAAAGTGGTTTTTCAACACTAACACAAGTGCGAAAAGTGGTTTTTCCACACTAATACAAGTCCAAAAGTGGTTTCCTGCACCAACACAAGTGCGAAAAGTGGTTTTTCAACACTAACACAAGTGCGAAAAGAGGTTTTTCAACACTATCACAAGTGCAAAAAGTGTTTTTTCCACACTAATACAAGTGCAAAAGTGGTTTCCTGCACCAACACAAGTGCGAAAAGTGGTTTTTCAACACTAACACAAGTGCGAAAAGTGGTTTTTCAACACTAACACAAGTGCGAAAAGCGGTTTTTCAACACTATCACAAGTGCAAAAAGTGTTTTTTCCACACTAATACAAGTGCAAAAGTGGTTTCCTGCACCAACACAAGTGCGAAAAGTGGTTTTTCAACACTAACACAAGTGCGAAAAGTGGTTTTTCAACACTATCACAAGTGCAAAAAGTGTTTTTTCCACACTAACACAAGTGCAAAAGTGGTTTCCTGCACCAACACAAGTGCGAAAAGTGGTTTTTCAACACTAACACAAGTGCGAAAAGTGGTTTTTCAACATTATCACAAGTGCGAAAAGTGGTTTTTCCACACTAATACAAGTGCAAAAGTGGTTTCCTGCACCAACACAAGTGCGAAAAGTGGTTTTTCAACACTAACACAAGTGTGAAAAGTGGTTTTTCAACACTATCACAAGTGCAAAAAGTGTTTTTCCACACTAATACAAGTGCAAAAGTGGTTTCCTGCACCAACACAAGTGCGAAAAGTGGTTTTTCAACACTAACACAAGTGCGAAAAGTGGTTTTTCAACACTAACACAAGTGCGAAAAGTGGTTTTTTCCACACTAATACAAGTGCAAAAGTGGTTTCCTGCACCAACACAAGTGCGAAAAGTGGTTTTTCAACACTAACACAAGTGCGAAAAGTGGTTTTTCAACACTAACACAAGTGCGAAAAGTGGTTTTTCAACACTAACACAAGTGCGAAAAGTGGTTTTTCAACACTATCACAAGTGCGAAAAGTGGTTTTTCCACACTAATACAAGTGTAAAAGTGGTTTCCTGCACCAACACAAGTGCGAAAAGTGGTTTTTCAACACTAACACAAGAGCAAAAAGTGGTTTTTCAACACTATCACAAGTGCAAAAAGTGTTTTTTCCACACTAATACAAGTGCAAAAGTGGTTTTTTCAACACTAACACAAGTGCGAAAAGTGGTTTTTCAACACTAACACAAGTGCGAAAAGTGGTTTTTCAACACTAACACAAGTGCGAAAAGTGGTTTTCCACACTAATACAAGTGCAAAAGTGGTTTCCTGCACCAACCACAAGTGCGAAAAGTGGTTTTTCAACACTAACACAAGTGTGAAAAGTGGTTTTTCAACACTATCACAAGTGCAAAAAGTGTTTTTCCACACTAATACAAGTGCAAAAGTGGTTTCCTGCACCAACACAAGTGCGAAAAGTGGTTTTTCAACACTAACACAAGTGCGAAAAGTGTTTTTTCCACACTAATACAAGTGCAAAAGTGGTTTCCTGCACCAACACAAGTGCAAAAAGTGGTTTTTCAACACTAACACAAGTGCGAAAAGTGGTTTTTCAACACTAACACAAGTGCGAAAAGTGGTTTTTCAACACTATCACAAGTGCAAAAAGTGTTTTTTCCACACTAACACAAGTGCAAAAGTGGTTTCCTGCACCAACACAAGTGCGAAAAGTGGTTTTTCAACACTAACACAAGTGCGAAAAGTGGTTTTTCAACACTATCACAAGTGCAAAAAGTGTTTTTTCCACACTAATACAAGTGCAAAAGTGGTTTCCTGCACCAACACAAGTGGGAAAAGTGGTTTTTCAACACTAACACAAGTGCGAAAAGTGGTTTTTCAACACTAACACAAGTGCGAAAAGTGGTTTTTCCACACTAATACAAGTGCAAAAGTGTTTCCTGCACCAACACAAGTGCGAAAAGTGGTTTTTCAACACTAACACAAGTGTGAAAAGTGGTTTTTCAACACTATCACAAGTGCAAAAAGTGTTTTTCCACACTAATACAAGTGCAAAAGTGGTTTCCTGCACCAACACAAGTGCGAAAAGTGGTTTTTCAACACTAACACAAGTGCGAAAGTGGTTTTTCAACACTAACACAAGTGCGAAAAGTGTTTTTCCACACTAATACAAGTGCAAAAGTGTTTTCCTGCACCAACACAAGTGCGAAAAGTGGTTTTCAACACTAACACAAGTGCGAAAAGTGGTTTTTCAACACTAACACAAGTGCGAAAAGTGGTTTTTCCACACTAATACAAGTGCAAAAGTGGTTTCCTGCACCAACCACAAGTGCGAAAAGTGGTTTTTCAACACTAACACAAGTGTGAAAGTGGTTTTTCAACACTATCACAAGTGCAAAAAGTGTTTTTCCACACTAATACAAGTGCAAAAGTGGTTTCCTGCACCAACACAAGTGCGAAAAGTGGTTTTTCAACACTAACACAAGTGCGAAAAGTGTTTTTTCCACACTAATACAAGTGCAAAAGTGGTTTCCTGCACCAACACAAGTGCAAAAAGTGGTTTTTCAACACTAACACAAGTGCGAAAAGTGGTTTTTCAACACTAACACAAGTGCGAAAAGTGGTTTTTCAACACTATCACAAGTGCAAAAAGTGTTTTTTCCACACTAATACAAGTGCAAAAGTGGTTTCCTGCACCAACACAAGTGCGAAAAGTGGTTTTTCAACACTAACACAAGTGCGAAAAGTGGTTTTTCAACACTAACACAAGTGCGAAAAGTGTTTTTTCCACACTAATACAAGTACAAAAGTGGTTTCCTGCACCAACACAAGTGCGAAAAGTGGTTTTTCAACACGAACACAAGTGCGAAAAGGGGTTTTTCAACACTATCACAAGTGCAAAAAGTGTTTTTCCCACACTAATACAAGTGCAAAAGTGGTTTACTGCACCAACACAAGTGCGAAAAGTGGTTTTTCAACACTAACAAAAGTGCGAAAAGTGGTTTTTCAACACTAACACAAGTGCAAAAAGTGGTTTTTCAACACTATCACAAGTGCAAAAAGTGTTTTTTCCACACTAACACAAGTGCGAAAAGTGGTTTTTCAACACTAACACAAGTGCAAAAAGTGGTTTTTCAACACTATCACAAGTGCAAAAAGTGTTTTTTCCACACTAATACAAGTGCAAAAGTGGTTTCCTGCACCAACACAAGTGCGAAAAGTGGTTTTTCAACACTAACACAAGTGCAAAAAGTGGTTTTTCAACACTAACACAAGTGCGAAAAGTGGTTTTTTCCACACTAATACAAGTGCAAAAGTGGTTCCCTGCACCAACACAAGTGCGAAAAGTGGTTTTTCAACACTAACACAAGTGCAAAAAGTGGTTTTTTCAACACTATCACAAGTGCGAAAAGTGGTTTTTCAACACTAACACAAGTGCGAAAGTGGTTTTTCAACACTAACACAAGTGCGAAAAGTGTTTTTTCCACACTAATACAAGTGCAAAAGTGGTTTCCTGCACCAACACAAGCGCAAAAAGTGGTTTTTCAACACTAACACAAGTGCGAAAAGTGGTTTTTCAACACTAACACAAGTGCGAAAAGTGGTTTTTCAACACTATCACAAGTGCAAAAAGCGTTTTTTCCACACTAATACAAGTGCAAAAGTGGTTTCCCTGCACCAACACAAGTGCGAAAAGTGGTTTATCAACACTAAAACAAGTGCGAAAAGTGGTTTTTCCACACTAATACAAGTGCAAAAGTGGTTTCCTGCACCAACACAAGTGAGAAAAGTGGTTTTTCAACACTAACACAAGTGCGAAAACTGGTTTTTTAACACTAACACAAGTGCGAAAAGTGGTTTTTCAACACTAATACAAGTGCAAAAGTGGTTTCCTGCACCAACACAAGTGCGAAAAGTGGTTTTTCAACACTAACACAAGTGCGAAAAGTGGTTTTTCAACACTAATACAAGTGCAAAAGTGGTTTCCTGCACCAACAAAAGTGAGAAAAGTGGTTTTTCAACACTAACACAAGTGCGAAAACTGGTTTTTTAACACTAACACAAGTGCGAAAAGTGGTTTTTCAACACTAATACAAGTGCAAAAGTGGTTTCCTGCACCAACACAAGTGCGAAAAGTGGTTTTTCAACACTAACACAAGTGCGAAAAGTGGTTTTTCAACACTAACACAGGTGCGAAAAGTGTTTTTTCCACACTAATACAAGTGCAAAAGTGGTTTCCTGCACCAACACAAGTGCGAAAAGTGGTTTTTCAACACTAACACAAGTGCGAAAAGTGGTTTTTCAACACTAACACAAGTGCGAAAACTGGTTTTTTAACACTAACACAAGTGCGAAAAGTGGTTTTTCAACACTAATACAAGTGCAAAAGTGGTTTCCTGCACCAACACAAGTGCGAAAAGTGGTTTTTCAACACTAACACAAGTGCGAAAAGTGGTTTTTCAACACTAACACAAGTGCGAAAAGTGGTTTTTCAACAATGACACAAGTGCGAAAAGTGGTTTTTCCACACTAATACAAGTGCAAAAGTGGTTTCCTGCACCAACACAAGTGCGAAAAGTGGTTTTTCAACACTAACACAAGAGCAAAAAGTGGTTTTTCAACACTATCACTAGTGCAAAAAGTGTTTTTTCCACACTAATACAAGTGCAAAAGTGGTTTTTCAACACTAACACAAGTGCGAAAAGTGGTTTTTCAACACTAACACAAGTGCGAAAAGTGGTTTTTCAACACTAACACAAGTGCGAAAAGTGGTTTTTCCACACTAATACAAGTGCAAAAGTGGTTTCCTGCACCAACACAAGTGCGAAAAGTGGTTTTTCAACACTAACACAAGTGTGAAAAGTGGTTTTTCAACACTATCACAAGTGCAAAAAGTGTTTTTCCACACTAATACAAGTGCAAAAGTGGTTTCCTGCACCAACACAAGTGCGAAAAGTGGTTTTTCAACACTAACACAAGTGCGAAAAGTGTTTTTTCCACACTAATACAAGTGCAAAAGTGGTTTCCTGCACCAACACAAGTGCAAAAAGTGGTTTTTCAACACTAACACAAGTGCGAAAAGTGGTTTTTCAACACTAACACAAGTGCGAAAAGTGGTTTTTCAACACTATCACAAGTGCAAAAAGTGTTTTTTCCACACTAATACAAGTGCAAAAGTGGTTTCCTGCACCAACACAAGTGCGAAAAGTGGTTTTTCAACACTAACACAAGTGCGAAAAGTGGTTTTTCAACACTAACACAAGTGCGAAAAGTGTTTTTTCCACACTAATACAAGTGCAAAAGTGGTTTCCTGAACCAACACAAGTGCGAAAAGTGGTTTTTCAACACTAACACAAGTGCGAAAAGTGGTTTTTCAACACTAACACAAGTGCGAAAAGTGTTTTTTCCACACTAATACAAGTGCAAAAGTGGTTTCCTGCACCAACACAAGTGAGAAAAGTTGTTTTTCAACACTAACACAAGTGCGAAAACTGGTTTTTTAACACTAACACAAGTGCAAAAAGTGGTTTTTCAACACTAATACAAGTGCAAAAGTGGTTTCCTGCACCAACACAAGTGCGAAAAGTGGTTTTTCAACACTAACACAAGTGCGAAAAGTGGTTTTTCAACACTAACACAAGTGCGAAAAGTGTTTTTTCCACACTAATACAAGTGCAAAAGTGGTTTCCTGCACCAACACAAGTGCGAAAAGTGGTTTTTCAACACTAACACAAGTGCGAAAAGTGGTTTTTCAACACTAACACAAGTGCGAAAAGTGGTTTTTCAACAATAACACAAGTGCGAAAAGTGGTTTTTCCACACTAATACAAGTGCAAAAGTGGTTTCCTGCACCAACACAAGTGCGAAAAGTGGTTTTTCAACACTAACACAAGTGCAAAAAGTGGTTTTTCAACACTATCACAAGTGCAAAAAGTGTTTTTTCCACACTAATACAAGTGCAAAAGTGGTTTTTCAACACTAACACAAGTGCGAAAAGTGGTTTTGAACACTAACACAAGTGCGAAAAGTGGTTTTTCAACACTATCACAAGTGCAAAAAGTGTTTTTTCCACACTAATACAAGGGCAAAAGTGGTTTCCTGCACCAACACAAGTGCGAAAAGTGGTTTGTCAACACTAACACAAGTGCGAAAAGTGGTTTTTCAACACTAACACAAGTGCGAAAAGTGGTTTTTCCACACTAATACAAGTGCAAAAGTGGTTTCCTGCACCAACACAAGTGCGAAAAGTGGTTTTTCAACACTAACACAAGTGCGAAAAGTGGTTTTTCAACACTATCACAAGTGCAAAAAGTGTTTTTTCAACACCAATACAATTGCAAAAGTGGTTTCCTACACCAACACAAGTGCGAAAAGTGGTTTTTCAACAATAACACAAGTGCGAAAAGTGGTTTTTCAACAATAACACAAGTGCGAAAAGTGGTTTTTCAACACTAAAACAAGTGCGAAAAGTGGTTTTTCCACACTAATACAAGTGCAAAAGTGGTTTTTCAACACCAACACAAGTGCAAAAAGTGGTTTTTCAACACTCTCACAAGTGCAAAAAGTGGTTTTTCAACACTATCACAAGTGCAAAAAGTGTTTTTTCCACACTAATACAAGTGCAAAAGTGGTTTCCTGCACCAACACAAGTGCGAAAAGTGGTTTTTCAACACTAACACAAGTGCGAAAAGTGGTTTTTCAACACTAACACAAGTGCGAAAAGTGGTTTTTCAACACTAACACAAGTGCGAAAAGTGGTTTTTCCACACTAATACAAGTCCAAAAGTGGTTTCCTGCACCAACACAAGTGCGAAAAGTGGTTTTTCAACACTAACACAAGTGCGAAAAGAGGTTTTTCAACACTATCACAAGTGCAAAAAGTGTTTTTTCCACACTAATACAAGTGCAAAAGTGGTTTCCTGCACCAACACAAGTGCGAAAAGTGGTTTTTCAACACTAACACAAGTGCGAAAAGTGGTTTTTCAACACTAACACAAGTGCGAAAAGCGGTTTTTCAACACTATCACAAGTGCAAAAAGTGTTTTTTCCACACTAATACAAGTGCAAAAGTGGTTTCCTGCACCAACACAAGTGCGAAAAGTGGTTTTTCAACACTAACACAAGTGCGAAAAGTGGTTTTTCAACACTATCACAAGTGCAAAAAGTGTTTTTTCCACACTAACACAAGTGCAAAAGTGGTTTCCTGCACCAACACAAGTGCGAAAGTGGTTTTTCAACACTAACACAAGTGCGAAAAGTGGTTTTTCAACATTATCACAAGTGCGAAAAGTGGTTTTTCCACACTAATACAAGTGCAAAAGTGGTTTCCTGCACCAACACAAGTGCGAAAAGTGGTTTTTCAACACTAACACAAGTGTGAAAAGTGGTTTTTCAACACTATCACAAGTGCAAAAAGTGTTTTTCCACACTAATACAAGTGCAAAAGTGGTTTCCTGCACCAACACAAGTGCGAAAAGTGGTTTTTCAACACTAACACAAGTGCGAAAAGTGTTTTTTCCACACTAATACAAGTGCAAAAGTGGTTTCCTGCACCAACACAAGTGCAAAAAGTGGTTTTTCAACACTAACACAAGTGCGAAAAGTGGTTTTTCAACACTAACACAAGTGCGAAAAGTGGTTTTTCAACACTATCACAAGTGCAAAAAGTGTTTTTTCCACACTAATACAAGTGCAAAAGTGGTTTCCTGCACCAACACAAGTGCGAAAAGTGGTTTTTCAACACTAACACAAGTGCGAAAAGTGGTTTTTCAACACTAACACAAGTGCGAAAAGTGTTTTTTCCACACTAATACAAGTGCAAAAGTGGTTTCCTGAACCAACACAAGTGCGAAAAGTGGTTTTTCAACACTAACACAAGTGCGAAAAGTGGTTTTTCAACACTAACACAAGTGCGAAAAGTGTTTTTTCCACACTAATACAAGTGCAAAAGTGGTTTCCTGCACCAACACAAGTGAGAAAAGTTGTTTTTCAACACTAACACAAGTGCGAAAACTGGTTTTTTAACACTAACACAAGTGCGAAAAGTGGTTTTTCAACACTAATACAAGTGCAAAAGTGGTTTCCTGCACCAACACAAGTGCGAAATGTGGTTTTTCAACACTAACACAAGTGCGAAAAGTGGTTTTTCAACACTAACACAAGTGCGAAAAGTGTTTTTTCCACACTAATACAAGTGCAAAAGTGGTTTCCTGCACCAACACAAGTGCGAAAAGTGGTTTTCAACACTAACACAAGTGCGAAAAGTGGTTTTTCAACACTAACACAAGTGCGAAAAGTGGTTTTTCAACAATAACACAAGTGCGAAAAGTGGTTTTTCCACACTAATACAAGTGCAAAAGTGGTTTCCTGCACCAACACAAGTGCGAAAAGTGGTTTTTCAACACTAACACAAGTGCAAAAAGTGGTTTTTCAACACTATCACAAGTGCAAAAAGTGTTTTTTCCACACTAATACAAGTGCAAAAGTGGTTTTTCAACACTAACACAAGTGCGAAAAGTGGTTTTGAACACTAACACAAGTGCGAAAAGTGGTTTTTCAACACTATCACAAGTGCAAAAAGTGTTTTTTCCACACTAATACAAGTGCAAAAGTGGTTTCCTGCACCAACACAAGTGCGAAAAGTGGTTTTTCAACACTAACACAAGTGCGAAAAGGGGTTTTTCAACACTATCACAAGTGCAAAAAGTGTTTTTTCCACACTAATACAAGTGCAAAAGTGGTTTCCTGCACCAACACAAGTGCGAAAAGTGGTTTTTCAACACTAACACAAGTGCGAAAAGTGGTTTTTCAACACTATCACAAGTGCAAAAAGTGTTTTTTCAACACTAATACAATTGCAAAAGTGGTTTCCTACACCAACACAAGTGCGAAAAGTGGTTTTTCAACAATAACACAAGTGCGAAAAGTGGTTTTTCAACAATAACACAAGTGCGAAAAGTGGTTTTTCAACACTAAAACAAGTGCGAAAAGTGGTTTTTCCACACTAATACAAGTGCAAAAGTGGTTTTTCAACACCAACACAAGTGCAAAAAGTGGTTTTTCAACACTCTCACAAGTGCAAAAAGTGGTTTTTCAACACTATCACAAGTGCAAAAAGTGTTTTTTCCACACTAATACAAGTGCAAAAGTGGTTTCCTGCACCAACACAAGTGCGAAAAGTGGTTTTTCAACACTAACACAAGTGCGAAAAGTGGTTTTTCAACACTAACACAAGTGCGAAAAGTGGTTTTTCAACACTAACACAAGTGCGAAAAGTGGTTTTTCCACACTAATACAAGTCCAAAAGTGGTTTCCTGCACCAACACAAGTGCGAAAAGTGGTTTTTCAACACTAACACAAGTGCGAAAAGAGGTTTTTCAACACTATCACAAGTGCAAAAAGTGTTTTTTCCACACTAATACAAGTGCAAAAGTGGTTTCCTGCACCAACACAAGTGCGAAAAGTGGTTTTTCAACACTAACACAAGTGCGAAAAGTGGTTTTTCAACACTAACACAAGTGCGAAAAGCGGTTTTTCAACACTATCACAAGTGCAAAAAGTGTTTTTTCCACACTAATACAAGTGCAAAAGTGGTTTCCTGCACCAACACAAGTGCGAAAAGTGGTTTTTCAACACTAACACAAGTGCGAAAAGTGGTTTTTCAACACTATCACAAGTGCAAAAAGTGTTTTTTCCACACTAACACAAGTGCAAAAGTGGTTTCCTGCACCAACACAAGTGCGAAAAGTGGTTTTTCAACACTAACACAAGTGCGAAAAGTGGTTTTTCAACATTATCACAAGTGCGAAAAGTGGTTTTTCCACACTAATACAAGTGCAAAAGTGGTTTCCTGCACCAACACAAGTGCGAAAAGTGGTTTTTCAACACTAACACAAGTGTGAAAAGTGGTTTTTCAACACTATCACAAGTGCAAAAAGTGTTTTTCCACACTAATACAAGTGCAAAAGTGGTTTCCTGCACCAACACAAGTGCGAAAAGTGGTTTTTCAACACTAACACAAGTGCGAAAAGTGGTTTTTCAACACTAACACAAGTGCGAAAAGTGGTTTTTCCACACTAATACAAGTGCAAAAGTGGTTTCCTGCACCAACACAAGTGCGAAAAGTGGTTTTTCAACACTAACACAAGTGCGAAAAGTGGTTTTTCAACACTAACACAAGTGCGAAAAGTGGTTTTTGAACACTAACACAAGTGCGAAAAGTGGTTTTTCAACACTATCACAAGTGCGAAAAGTGGTTTTTCCACACTAATACAAGTGCAAAAGTGGTTTCCTGCACCAACACAAGTGCGAAAAGTGGTTTTTCAACACTAACACAAGAGCAAAAAGTGGTTTTTCAACACTATCACAAGTGCAAAAAGTGTTTTTTCCACACTAATACAAGTGCAAAAGTGGTTTTTCAACACTAACACAAGTGCGAAAAGTGGTTTTTCAACACTAACACAAGTGCGAAAAGTGGTTTTTCAACACTAACACAAGTGCGAAAAGTGGTTTTTCCACACTAATACAAGTGCAAAAGTGGTTTCCTGCACCAACCACAAGTGCGAAAAGTGGTTTTTCAACACTAACACAAGTGTGAAAAGTGGTTTTTCAACACTATCACAAGTGCAAAAAGTGTTTTCCACACTAATACAAGTGCAAAAGTGGTTTCCTGCACCAACACAAGTGCGAAAAGTGGTTTTTCAACACTAACACAAGTGCGAAAAGTGGTTTTTCAACACTATCACAAGTGCAAAAAGTGTTTTTTCAACACTAATACAATTGCAAAAGTGGTTTCCTACACCAACACAAGTGCGAAAAGTGGTTTTTCAACAATAACACAAGTGCGAAAAGTGGTTTTTCAACAATAACACAAGTGCGAAAAGTGGTTTTTCAACACTAAAACAAGTGCGAAAAGTGGTTTTTCTAACACAAGTGCGAAAAGTGGTTTTTCCACACTAATACAAGTGCAAAAGTGGTTTTTCAACACCAACACAAGTGCAAAAAGTGGTTTTTCAACACTCTCACAAGTGCAAAAAGGGGTTTTTCAACACTATCACAAGTGCAAAAAGTGTTTTTTCCACACTAATACAAGTGCAAAAGTGGTTTCCTGCACCAACACAAGTGCGAAAAGTGGTTTTTCAACACTAACACAAGTGCGAAAAGTGGTTTTTCAACACTAACACAAGTGCGAAAAGTGGTTTTTCAACACTAACACAAGTGCGAAAAGTGGTTTTTCCACACTAATACAAGTCCAAAAGTGGTTTCCTGCACCAACACAAGTGCGAAAAGTGGTTTTTCAACACTAACACAAGTGCGAAAAGAGGTTTTTCAACACTATCACAAGTGCAAAAAGTGTTTTTTCCACACTAATACAAGTGCAAAAGTGGTTTCCTGCACCAACACAAGTGCGAAAAGTGGTTTTTCAACACTAACACAAGTGCGAAAAGTGGTTTTTCAACACTAACACAAGTGCGAAAAGCGGTTTTTCAACACTATCACAAGTGCAAAAAGTGTTTTTTCCACACTAATACAAGTGCAAAAGTGGTTTCCTGCACCAACACAAGTGCGAAAAGTGGTTTTTCAACACTAACACAAGTGCGAAAAGTGGTTTTTCAACACTATCACAAGTGCAAAAAGTGTTTTTTCCACACTAACACAAGTGCAAAAGTGGTTTCCTGCACCAACACAAGTGCGAAAAGTGGTTTTTCAACACTAACACAAGTGCGAAAAGTGGTTTTTCAACATTATCACAAGTGCGAAAAGTGGTTTTTCCACACTAATACAAGTGCAAAAGTGGTTTCCTGCACCAACACAAGTGCGAAAAGTGGTTTTTCAACACTAACACAAGTGTGAAAAGTGGTTTTTCAACACTATCACAAGTGCAAAAAGTGTTTTTCCACACTAATACAAGTGCAAAAGTGGTTTCCTGCACCAACACAAGTGCGAAAAGTGGTTTTTCAACACTAACACAAGTGCGAAAAGTGGTTTTTCAACACTAACACAAGTGCGAAAAGTGGTTTTTCCACACTAATACAAGTGCAAAAGTGGTTTCCTGCACCAACACAAGTGCGAAAAGTGGTTTTTCAACACTAACACAAGTGCGAAAAGTGGTTTTTCAACACTAACACAAGTGCGAAAAGTGGTTTTTCAACACTAACACAAGTGCGAAAAGTGGTTTTTCAACACTATCACAAGTGCGAAAAGTGGTTTTTCCACACTAATACAAGTGTAAAAGTGGTTTCCTGCACCAACACAAGTGCGAAAAGTGGTTTTTCAACACTAACACAAGAGCAAAAAGTGGTTTTTCAACACTATCACAAGTGCAAAAAGTGTTTTTTCCACACTAATACAAGTGCAAAAGTGGTTTTTCAACACTAACACAAGTGCGAAAAGTGGTTTTTCAACACTAACACAAGTGCGAAAAGTGGTTTTTCAACACTAACACAAGTGCGAAAAGTGGTTTTTCCACACTAATACAAGTGCAAAAGTGGTTTCCTGCACCAACCACAAGTGCGAAAAGTGGTTTTTCAACACTAACACAAGTGTGAAAAGTGGTTTTTCAACACTATCACAAGTGCAAAAAGTGTTTTTCCACACTAATACAAGTGCAAAAGTGGTTTCCTGCACCAACACAAGTGCGAAAAGTGGTTTTTCAACACTAACACAAGTGCGAAAAGTGTTTTTTCCACACTAATACAAGTGCAAAAGTGGTTTCCTGCACCAACACAAGTGCAAAAAGTGGTTTTTCAACACTAACACAAGTGCGAAAAGTGGTTTTTCAACACTAACACAAGTGCGAAAAGTGGTTTTTCAACACTATCACAAGTGCAAAAAGTGTTTTTTCCACACTAACACAAGTGCAAAAGTGGTTTCCTGCACCAACACAAGTGCGAAAAGTGGTTTTTCAACACTAACACAAGTGCGAAAAGTGGTTTTTCAACACTATCACAAGTGCAAAAAGTGTTTTTTTCCACACTAATACAAGTGCAAAAGTGGTTTCCTGCACCAACACAAGTGGGAAAAGTGGTTTTTCAACACTAACACAAGTGCGAAAAGTGGTTTTTCAACACTAACACAAGTGCGAAAAGTGGTTTTTCCACACTAATACAAGTGCAAAAGTGGTTTCCTGCACCAACACAAGTGCGAAAAGTGGTTTTTCAACACTAACACAAGTGTGAAAAGTGGTTTTTCAACACTATCACAAGTGCAAAAAGTGTTTTTCCACACTAATACAAGTGCAAAAGTGGTTTCCTGCACCAACACAAGTGCGAAAAGTGGTTTTTCAACACTAACACAAGTGCGAAAAGTGGTTTTTCAACACTAACACAAGTGCGAAAAGTGGTTTTTCCACACTAATACAAGTGCAAAAGTGGTTTCCTGCACCAACACAAGTGCGAAAAGTGGTTTTTCAACACTAACACAAGTGCGAAAAGTGTTTTTTCCACACTAATACAAGTTCAAAAGTGGTTTTTCCACACTAATACAAGTTCAAAAGTGGTTTCCTGCATCAACACAAGTGCGAAAAGTGGTTTTTCTAACAGTAACACAAGTGCGAAAAGTGCTTTTTCAACACTAACACAAGTGCAAAAAGTGGTTTTTCAACACTAACACAAGTGCGAAAAGTGGTTTTTCAACACTAACACAAGTGCGAAAAGTGTTTTTTCCACACTAATACAAGTGCAAAAGTGGTTTCCTGCACCAACACAAGTGCGAAAAGTGGTTTTTCAACACTAACACAAGTGCGAAAAGTGGTTTTTAAACACTAACACAAGTTCGAAAAGTGGTTTTTCAACACTAACACAAGTGCGAAAAGTGGTTTTTCCACACTAATTCAAGCGCAAAAGTGGTTTCCTGCACCAACACAAGTGCGAAAAGTGGTTTTTCAACACTAACACCAGTGCGAAAAGTGGTTTTTCAACACTATCACAAGTGCAAAAAGTGTTTTTTCCACACTAATACAAGTGCAAAAGTGGTTTTTCAACACTAACACAAGTGCGAAAAGTGGTTTTTCAACACTAACACAAGTGCGAAAAGTGGTTTTTCAACACTAACACAAGTGCAAAAAGTGGTTTTTCCACACTAATACAAGTGCAAAAGTGGTTTCCTGCACCAACACAAGTACGAAAAGTGGTTTTTCAACACTAACACAAGTGCGAAAAGTGGTTTTTCAACACTATCACAAGTGCAAAAAGTGTTTTTTCCACACTTATACAAGTGCAAAAGTGGTTTCCTGCACCAACACAAGTGCGAAAAGTGCTTTTTCAACACTAACACAAGTGCGAAAAGTGGTTTTTCAACACTAACACAAGTGCAAAAAGTGGTTTTTCCACACTAACACAAGTGCAAAAGTGGTTTCCTGCACCAACACAAGTGCGAAAAGTGGTTTTTCAACACTAACACAAGTGCAAAAAGTGGTTTTTCAACACTAACACAAGTGCGAAAAGTGTTTTTTCCACACTAATACAAGTGCAAAAGTGGTTTCCTGCACCAACACAAGTGCAAAAAGTGGTTTTTCAACACTAACACAAGTGCGAAAAGTGGTTTTTCAACACTAACACAAGTGCGAAAAGTGGTTTTTCAACACTAACACAAGTGCGAAAAGTGGTTTTTCAACACTAACACAAGTGCGAAAAGTGGTTTTTCCACACGAACACAAGTGCAAAAGTGGTTTCCTGCACCAACACAAGTGCAAAAGTGGTTTCCTGCACCAACACCAGTGCGAAAAGTGGTTTTTCAACACGAACACAAGTGCGAAAAGTGGTTTTTCAACACTAACACAAGTGCGAAAAGTGGTTTTTCAACACTAACACAAGTGCGAAAAGTGGTTTTTCAACACTATCACAAGTGCAAAAAGTGTTTTTTCCACACTAATACAAGTACAAAAGTGGTTTCCTGCACCAACACAAGTGCGAAAAGTGGTTTTTCAACACGAACACAAGTGCGAAAAGGGGTTTTTCAACACTATCACAAGTGCAAAAAGTGTTTTTCCCACACTAATACAAGTGCAAAAGTGGTTTACTGCACCAACACAAGTGCGAAAAGTGGTTTTTCAACACTAACAAAAGTGCGAAAAGTGGTTTTTCAACACTAACACAACTGCAAAAAGTGGTTTTTCAACACTATCACAAGTGCAAAAAGTGTTTTTTCCACACTAACACCAGTGCGAAAAGTGGTTTTTCAACACTAACACAAGTGCAAAAAGTGGTTTTTCAACACTATCACAAGTGCAAAAAGTGTTTTTTCCACACTAATACAAGTGCAAAAGTGGTTTCCTGCACCAACACAAGTGCGAAAAGTGGTTTTTCAACACTAACACAAGTGCAAAAAGTGGTTTTTCAACACTAACACAAGTGCGAAAAGTGGTTTTTCCACACTAATACAAGTGCAAAAGTGGTTCCCTGCACCAACACAAGTGCGAAAAGTGGTTTTTCAACACTAACACAAGTGCAAAAAGTGGTTTTTCAACACTATCACAAGTGCGAAAAGTGGTTTTTCAACACTAACACAAGTGCGAAAGTGGTTTTTCAACACTAACACAAGTGCGAAAAGTGTTTTTTCCACACTAATACAAGTGCAAAAGTGGTTTCCTGCACCAACACAAGTGCAAAAAGTGGTTTTTCAACACTAACACAAGTGCGAAAAGTGGTTTTTCAACACTAACACAAGTGCGAAAAGTGGTTTTTCAACACTATCACAAGTGCAAAAAGCGTTTTTTCCACACTAATACAAGTGCAAAAGTGGTTTCCTGCACCAACACAAGTGCGAAAAGTGGTTTATCAACACTAACACAAGTGCGAAAAGTGGTTTTTCCACACTAATACAAGTGCAAAAGTGGTTTCCTGCACCAACACAAGTGAGAAAAGTGGTTTTTCAACACTAACACAAGTGCGAAAACTGGTTTTTTAACACTAACACAAGTGCGAAAAGTGGTTTTTCAACACTAATACAAGTGCAAAAGTGGTTTCCTGCACCAACACAAGTGCGAAAAGCGGTTTTTCAACACTAACACAAGTGCGAAAAGTGGTTTTTCAACACTAATACAAGTGCAAAAGTGGTTTCCTGCACCAACAAAAGTGAGAAAAGTGGTTTTTCAACACTAACACAAGTGCGAAAACTGGTTTTTTAACACTAACACAAGTGCGAAAAGTGGTTTTTCAACACTAATACAAGTGCAAAAGTGGTTTCCTGCACCAACGCAAGTGCGAAAAGTGGTTTTTCAACACTAACACAAGTGCGAAAAGTGGTTTTTCAACACTAACACAAGTGCGAAAAGTGTTTTTTCCACACTAATACAAGTGCGAAAAGTGGTTTTTCAACACTAACACAAGTGCGAAAACTGGTTTTTTAACACTAACACAAGTGCGAAAAGTGGTTTTTCAACACTAATACAAGTGCAAAAGTGGTTTCCTGCACCAACACAAGTGCGAAAAGTGGTTTTTCAACACTAACACAAGTGCGAAAAGTGGTTTTTCAACACTAACACAAGTGCGAAAAGTGGTTTTTCAACAATGACACAAGTGCGAAAAGTGGTTTTTCCACACTAATACAAGTGCAAAAGTGGTTTCCTGCACCAACACAAGTGCGAAAAGTGGTTTTTCAACACTAACACAAGAGCAAAAAGTGGTTTTTCAACACTATCACAAGTGCAAAAAGTGTTTTTTCCACACTAATACAAGTGCAAAAGTGGTTTTTCAACACTAACACAAGTGCGAAAAGTGGTTTTTCAACACTAACACAAGTGCGAAAAGTGGTTTTTCAACACTAACACAAGTGCGAAAAGTGGTTTTTCCACACTAATACAAGTGCAAAAGTGGTTTCCTGCACCAACCACAAGTGCGAAAAGTGGTTTTTCAACACTAACACAAGTGTGAAAAGTGGTTTTTCAACACTATCACAAGTGCAAAAAGTGTTTTTCCACACTAATACAAGTGCAAAAGTGGTTTCCTGCACCAACACAAGTGCGAAAAGTGGTTTTTCAACACTAACACAAGTGCGAAAAGTGTTTTTTCCACACTAATACAAGTGCAAAAGTGGTTTCCTGCACCAACACAAGTGCGAAAAGTGGTTTTTCAACACTAACACAAGTGCGAAAAGTGGTTTTTCAACACTAACACAAGTGCAAAAAGTGGTTTTTCAACACTATCACAAGTGCAAAAAGTGTTTTTTCCACACTAATACAAGTGCAAAAGTGGTTTTTCAACACTAACACAAGTGCGAAAAGTGGTTTTGAACACTAACACAAGTGCGAAAAGTGGTTTTTCAACACTATCACAAGTGCAAAAAGTGTTTTTTCCACACTAATACAAGTGCAAAAGTGGTTTCCTGCACCAACACAAGTGCGAAAAGTGGTTTTTCAACACTAACACAAGTGCGAAAAGAGGTTTTTCAACACTATCACAAGTGCAAAAAGTGTTTTTTCCACACTAATACAAGTGCAAAAGTGGTTTCCTGCACCAACACAAGTGCGAAAAGTGGTTTTTCAACACTAACACAAGTGCGAAAAGTGGTTTTTCAACACTATCACAAGTGCAAAAAGTGTTTTTTCAACACTAATACAATTGCAAAAGTGGTTTCCTACACCAACACAAGTGCGAAAAGTGGTTTTTCAACAATAACACAAGTGCGAAAAGTGGTTTTTCAACAATAACACAAGTGCGAAAAGTGGTTTTTCAACACTAAAACAAGTGCGAAAAGTGGTTTTTCCACACTAATACAAGTGCAAAAGTGGTTTTTCAACACCAACACAAGTGCAAAAAGTGGTTTTTCAACACTCTCACAAGTGCAAAAAGTGGTTTTTCAACACTATCACAAGTGCAAAAAGTGTTTTTTCCACACTAATACAAGTGCAAAAGTGGTTTCCTGCACCAACACAAGTGCGAAAAGTGGTTTTTCTACACTAACACAAGTGCGAAAAGTGGTTTTTCAACACTAACACAAGTGCGAAAAGTGGTTTTTCAACACTAACACAAGTGCGAAAAGTGGTTTTTCCACACTAATACAAGTCCAAAAGTGGTTTCCTGCACCAACACAAGTGCGAAAAGTGGTTTTTCAACACGAAACACAAGTGCGAAAAGAGGTTTTTCAACACTATCACAAGTGCAAAAAGTGTTTTTTCCACACTAATACAAGTGCAAAAGTGGTTTCCTGCACCAACACAAGTGCGAAAAGTGGTTTTTCAACACTAACACAAGTGCGAAAAGTGGTTTTTCAACACTAACACAAGTGCGAAAAGCGGTTTTTCAACACTATCACAAGTGCAAAAAGTGTTTTTTCCACACTAATACAAGTGCAAAAGTGGTTTCCTGCACCAACACAAGTGCGAAAAGTGGTTTTTCAACACTAACACAAGTGCGAAAAGTGGTTTTTCAACACTATCACAAGTGCAAAAAGTGTTTTTTCCACACTAACACAAGTGCAAAAGTGGTTTCCTGCACCAACACAAGTGCGAAAAGTGGTTTTTCAACACTAACACAAGTGCGAAAAGTGGTTTTTCAACATTATCACAAGTGCGAAAAGTGGTTTTTCCACACTAATACAAGTGCAAAAGTGGTTTCCTGCACCAACACAAGTGCGAAAAGTGGTTTTTCAACACTAACACAAGTGTGAAAAGTGGTTTTTCAACACTATCACAAGTGCAAAAAGTGTTTTTCCACACTAATACAAGTGCAAAAGTGGTTTCCTGCACCAACACAAGTGCGAAAAGTGGTTTTTCAACACTAACACAAGTGCGAAAAGTGGTTTTTCAACACTAACACAAGTGCGAAAAGTGGTTTTTCCACACTAATACAAGTGCAAAAGTGGTTTCCTGCACCAACACAAGTGCGAAAAGTGGTTTTTCAACACTAACACAAGTGCGAAAAGTGGTTTTTCAACACTAACACAAGTGCGAAAAGTGGTTTTTCAACACTAACACAAGTGCGAAAAGTGGTTTTTCAACACTATCACAAGTGCGAAAAGTGGTTTTTCCACACTAATACAAGTGTAAAAGTGGTTTCCTGCACCAACACAAGTGCGAAAAGTGGTTTTTCAACACTAACACAAGAGCAAAAAGTGGTTTTTCAACACTATCACAAGTGCAAAAAGTGTTTTTTCCACACTAATACAAGTGCAAAAGTGGTTTTTCAACACTAACACAAGTGCGAAAAGTGGTTTTTCAACACTAACACAAGTGCGAAAAGTGGTTTTTCAACACTAACACAAGTGCGAAAAGTGGTTTTTCCACACTAATACAAGTGCAAAAGTGGTTTCCTGCACCAACCACAAGTGCGAAAAGTGGTTTTTCAACACTAACACAAGTGTGAAAAGTGGTTTTTCAACACTATCACAAGTGCAAAAAGTGTTTTTCCACACTAATACAAGTGCAAAAGTGGTTTCCTGCACCAACACAAGTGCGAAAAGTGGTTTTTCAACACTAACACAAGTGCGAAAAGTGTTTTTTCCACACTAATACAAGTGCAAAAGTGGTTTCCTGCACCAACACAAGTGCAAAAAGTGGTTTTTCAACACTAACACAAGTGCGAAAAGTGGTTTTTCAACACTAACACAAGTGCGAAAAGTGGTTTTTCAACACTATCACAAGCAAGTGCAAAAAGTGTTTTTTCCACACTAATACAAGTGCAAAAGTGGTTTCCTGCACCAACACAAGTGCGAAAAGTGTTTTTTCAACACTAACACAAGTGCGAAAAATGGTTTTTCAACACTAACACAAGTGCGAAAAGTGGTTTTTCCACACTAATACAAGTGCAAAAGTGGTTTCCTGCACCAACACAAGTGCGAAAAGTGGTTTTTCAACACTAACACAAGTGCGAAAAGTGGTTTTTCAACACTAACACAAGTGCAAAAAGTGGTGTTTCAACATTAACACAAGTGCGAAAAGTGTTTTTTCAACACTAACACAAGTGCGAAAAGTGGTTTTTCCACACTAATACAAGTGCAAAAGTGGTTTCCTGCACCAACACAAGTGCGAAAAGTGGTTTTTCAACACTAACACAAGTGCGAAAAGTGGTTTTTCAACACTAACACAAGTGCGAAAAGTGGTTTTTCCACACTAATACAAGTGCAAAAGTGCTTTCCTGCACCAACACAAGTGCGAAAAGTGGTTTTTCAACACTAACACAAGTGCGAAAAGTGGTTTTTCAACACTATCACAAGTGCGAAAAGTGGTTTTTCCACACTAATACAAGTGCAAAAGTGGTTTCCTGCACCAACACAAGTGCGAAAAGTGGTTTTTCAACACTAACAAATGTGCGAAAAGTGGTTTTTCAACACTAACACAAGTGCGAAAAGTGGTTTTGCCACACTAATACAAGTGCAAAAGTGGTTTCCTGCACCAACACAAGTGCGAAAAGTGGTTTTTCAACACTAACACAAGTGCGAAAAGTGGTTTTTCAACACTATCACAAGTGCAAAAAGTGTTTTTTCCATACTAATACAAGTGCAAAAGTGGTTTCCTGCACCAACACAAGTGCGAAAAGTGGTTTTTCAACACTAACACAAGTGCGAAAAGTGGTTTTCAACACTAACACAAGTGCGAAAAGTGGTTTTTCAACACTAATACAAGTGCGAAAAGTGGTTTTTCCACACTAATACAAGTGCAAAAGTGGTTTCCTGCACCAACACAAGTGCGAAAAGTGGTTTTTCAATACTAACACAAGTGCGAAAAGTGGTTTTTCAACACTAACACAAGTGCGAAAAGTGTTTTTTCCACACTAATACAAGTGCAAAAGTGGTTTTTCAACACTAACACAAGTGCAAAAAATGGTTTTTCCACACTAATACAAGTGCAAAAGTGGTTTCCTGCACCAACACAAGTGCGAAAAGTGGTTTTTCAACACTAACACAAGTGCGAAAAGTGGTTTTTCAACACTATCACAAGTGCAAAAAGTGTTTTTTCCACACTAATACAAGTGCAAAAGTGGTTTCCTGCACCAACACAAGTGCGAAAAGTGGTTTTTCAACACTAACACCAGTGCGAAAAGTGGTTTTTCAACACTAACACAAGTGCGAAAAGTGGTTTTTCCACACTAATACAAGTGTAAAAGTGGTTTCCTGCACCAACACAAGTGCGAAAAGTGGTTTTTCAACACTAACACAAGTGCGAAAAATGTTTTTTCCACACTAATAGAAGTGCAAAAGTGGTTTCCTGCACCAACCCAAGTGCGAAAAGTGGTTTTTCAACACTAACACAAGTGCAAAAAGTGGTTTTTCAACACTAACACAAGTGCGAAAAGTGTTTTTTCCACACTAATACAAGTGCAAAAGTGGTTTCCTGCACCAACACAAGTGCGAAAAGTGGTTTTTCAACACTAACACAAGTGCGAAAAGTGGTTTTTCAACATTAACACAAGTGCGAAAAGTGGTTTTCCACACTAATACAAGTGCAAAAGTGGTTTCCTGCACCAACACAAGTGCGAAAAGTGGTTTTTTAACACTAACACAAGTGCGAAAAGTGGTTTTTCAACACTAACACAAGTGCGAAAAGTGGTCTTTCAATACTAACACAAGTGCGAAAAGTGGTTTTTCCACACTAATACAAGTGTAAAAGTGGTTTCCTGCACCAACACAAGTGCGAAAAGTGTTTTTTCAACACTAACACAAGTGCGAAAAGTGGTTTCTCAACACTATCACAAGTGCAAAAAGTGTTTTTTCCACACTAATACAAGTGCAAAAGTGGTTTTTCAACACTAACACAAGTGCAAAAAATGGTTTTTCCACACTAATACAAGTGCAAAAGTGGTTTCCTGCACCAACACAAGTGCGAAAAGTGGTTTTTCAACACTATCACAAGTGTAAAAAGTGTTTTTTCCACACTAATACAAGTGCAAAAGTGGTTTCCTGCACCAACACAAGTGCGAAAAGTGGTTTTTCAACACTAACACAAGTGCGAAAAGTGGTTTTCAACACTAACACAAGTGCGAAAAGTGTTTTTTCCACACTAATACAAGTGCAAAAGTGGTTTCCTGCACCAAAACAAGTGCGAAAAGTGGTTTTTCAACACTAACACAAGTGCGAAAAGTGGTTTTTCAACACTAACACAAGTGCGAAAAGTGGTCTTTCAATACTAACACAAGTGCGAAAAGTGGTTTTTCCACACTAATACAAGTGTAAAAGTGGTTTCCTGCACAAACACAAGTGCGAAAAGTGGTTTTTCAACACTAACACAAGTGCGAAAAGTGGTTTCTCAACACTATCACAAGTGCAAAAAGTGTTTTTTCCACACTAATACAAGTGCAAAAGTGGTTCCCTGCACCAACACAAGTGCGAAAAGTGGTTTTTCAACACTAACACAAGTGCGAAAAGTGGTTTTTCCACACTAATACAAGTGCAAAAGTGGTTTCCTGCACCAACACAAGTGCGAAAAGTGGTTTTTCAACACTAACACAAGTGCGAAAAGTGGTTTTCAACACTAACACAAGTGCGAAAAGTGTTTTTTCCACACTAATACAAGTGCAAAAGTGGTTTCCTGCACCAAAACAAGTGCGAAAAGTGGTTTTTCAACACTAACACAAGTGCGAAAAGTGGTTTTTCAACACTAACACAAGTGCGAAAAGTGGTCTTTCAATACTAACACAAGTGCGAAAAGTGGTTTTTCCACACTAATACAAGTGTAAAAGTGGTTTCCTGCACAAACACAAGTGCGAAAAGTGGTTTTTCAACACTAACACAAGTGCGAAAAGTGGTTTCTCAACACTATCACAAGTGCAAAAAGTGTTTTTTCCACACTAATACAAGTGCAAAAGTGGTTCCCTGCACCAACACAAGTGCGAAAAGTGGTTTTTCAACACTAACACAAGTGCGAAAAGTGGTTTTTCAACACTATCACAAGTGCAAAAAGTGGTTTTTCAACACTAACACAAGTGCGAAAAGTGGTTTTTCCACACTAATACAAGTGCAAAAGTGGTTTCCTGCACCAAACCATGTGCGAAAAGTGGTTTTTCAACACTAACACAAGTGCAAAAAGTGGTTTTTCAACACTAACACAAGTGCGAAAAGTGGATTTTCCACACTAATACAAGTGCAAAAGTGGTTTCCTACACCAACACAAGTGCGAAAAGTGGTTTTTCAACACTAACACAAGTGCAAAAAGTGGTGTTTCAACATTAACACAAGTGCGAAAAGTGTTTTTTCAACACTAACACAAGTGCGAAAAGTGGTTTTTCCACACTAATACAAGTGCAAAAGTGGTTTCCTGCACCAACACAAGTGCGAAAAGTGGTTTTTCAACACTAACACAAGTGCGAAAAGTGGTTTTTCAACACTAACACAAGTGCGAAAAGTGGTTTTTCCACACTAATACAAGTGCAAAAGTGCTTTCCTGCACCAACACAAGTGCGAAAAGTGGTTTTTCAACACTAACACAAGTGCGAAAAGTGGTTTTTCAACACTATCACAAGTGCGAAAAGTGGTTTTTCCACACTAATACAAGTGCAAAAGTGGTTTCCTGCACCAACACAAGTGCGAAAAGTGGTTTTTCAACACTAACAAATGTGCGAAAAGTGGTTTTTCAACACTAACACAAGTGCGAAAAGTGGTTTTGCCACACTAATACAAGTGCAAAAGTGGTTTCCTGCACCAACACAAGTGCGAAAAGTGGTTTTTCAACACTAACACAAGTGCGAAAAGTGGTTTTTCAACACTATCACAAGTGCAAAAAGTGTTTTTTCCATACTAATACAAGTGCAAAAGTGGTTTCCTGCACCAACACAAGTGCGAAAAGTGGTTTTTCAACACTAACACAAGTGCGAAAAGTGGTTTTCAACACTAACACAAGTGCGAAAAGTGGTTTTTCAACACTAATACAAGTGCGAAAAGTGGTTTTTCCACACTAATACAAGTGCAAAAGTGGTTTCCTGCACCAACACAAGTGCGAAAAGTGGTTTTTCAATACTAACACAAGTGCGAAAAGTGGTTTTTCAACACTAACACAAGTGCGAAAAGTGTTTTTTCCACACTAATACAAGTGCAAAAGTGGTTTTTCAACACTAACACAAGTGCAAAAAATGGTTTTTCCACACTAATACAAGTGCAAAAGTGGTTTCCTGCACCAACACAAGTGCGAAAAGTGGTTTTTCAACACTAACACAAGTGCGAAAAGTGGTTTTTCAACACTATCACAAGTGCAAAAAGTGTTTTTTCCACACTAATACAAGTGCAAAAGTGGTTTCCTGCACCAACACAAGTGCGAAAAGTGGTTTTTCAACACTAACACCAGTGCGAAAAGTGGTTTTTCAACACTAACACAAGTGCGAAAAGTGGTTTTTCCACACTAATACAAGTGTAAAAGTGGTTTCCTGCACCAACACAAGTGCGAAAAGTGGTTTTTCAACACTAACACAAGTGCGAAAAATGTTTTTTCCACACTAATAGAAGTGCAAAAGTGGTTTCCTGCACCAACCCAAGTGCGAAAAGTGGTTTTTCAACACTAACACAAGTGCAAAAAGTGGTTTTTCAACACTAACACAAGTGCGAAAAGTGTTTTTTCCACACTAATACAAGTGCAAAAGTGGTTTCCTGCACCAAAACAAGTGCGAAAAGTGGTTTTTCAACACTAACACAAGTGCGAAAAGTGGTTTTTCAACATTAACACAAGTGCGAAAAGTGGTTTTCCACACTAATACAAGTGCAAAAGTGGTTTCCTGCACCAACACAAGTGCGAAAAGTGGTTTTTCAACACTAACACAAGTGTGAAAAGTGGTTTTTCAACACTTGGAAAAGTGGAAAAGTGGAAAAGTGGTCACAAGTGCAAAAAGTGTTTTTTCCATGCTAATACAAGTGCAAAAGTGGTTTCCTGCACCAACATAAGTGCGAAAAGTGGTTTTTCAACACTAACACAAGTGCGAAAAGTGGTTTTTCAACACTACCACAAGTGCGAAAAGTGTTTTTTCCACACTAATACAAGTGCAAAAGTGGTTTCCTGCACCAACACAAGTGCGAAAAGTGGTTTTTCAACACTAACACAAGTGCGAAAAGTGGTTTTTCAACACTATCACAAGTGCAAAAAGTGTTTTTTCCATACTAATACAAGTGCAAAAGTGGTTTCCTGCACCAACACAAGTGCGAAAAGTGGTTTTTCAACACTAACACAAGTGCGAAAAGTGGTTTTTCAACACTAAAACAAGTGCGAAAAGTGTTTTTTCCACACTAATACAAGTGCAAAAGTGGTTTCCTGCACGAACACAAGTGCGAAAAGTGGTTTGTCAACACTAACACAAGTGCGAAAAGTGGTTTTTCAACACTAACGCAAGTGCGAAAAGTGGTTTTTCAACACTAACACAAGTGCGAAAAGTGGTTTTTCCACACTAATACAAGTGCAAAAGTGGTTTCCTGCACCAACACAAGTGCGAAAAGTGGTTTTTCAACACTAACACAAGTGCGAAAAGTGGTTTTTCAACACTAACACAAGTGCGAAAAGTGGTCTTTCAATACTAACACAAGTGCGAAAAGTGGTTTTTCCACACTAATACAAGTGTAAAAGTGGTTTCCTGCACCAACACAAGTGCGAAAAGTGGTTTTTCAACACTAACACAAGTGCGAAAAGTGGTTTCTCAACACTATCACAAGTGCAAAAAGTGTTTTTTCCACACTAATACAAGTGCAAAAGTGGTTTTTCAACACTAACACAAGTGCAAAAAATGGTTTTTCCACACTAATACAAGTGCAAAAGTGGTTTCCTGCACCAACACAAGTGCGAAAAGTGGTTTTTCAACACTATCACAAGTGTAAAAAGTGTTTTTTCCACACTAATACAAGTGCAAAAGTGGTTTCCTGCACCAACACAAGTGCGAAAAGTGGTTTTTCAACACTAACACAAGTGCGAAAAGTGGTTTTCAACACTAACACAAGTGCGAAAAGTGTTTTTTCCACACTAATACAAGTGCAAAAGTGGTTTCCTGCACCAACACAAGTGCGAAAAGTGGTTTTTCAACACTAACACAAGTGTGAAAAGTGGTTTTTCAACACTAACACAAGTGCGAAAAGTGGTCTTTCAATACTAACACAAGTGCGAAAAGTGGTTTTTCCACACTAATACAAGTGTAAAAGTGGTTTCCTGCACAAACACAAGTGCGAAAAGTGGTTTTTCAACACTAACACAAGTGCGAAAAGTGGTTTCTCAACACTATCACAAGTGCAAAAAGTGTTTTTTCCACACTAATACAAGTGCAAAAGTGGTTCCCTGCACCAACACAAGTGCGAAAAGTGGTTTTTCAACACTAACACAAGTGCGAAAAGTGGTTTTTCAACACTATCACAAGTGCAAAAAGTGGTTTTTCAACACTAACACAAGTGCGAAAAGTGGTTTTTCCACACTAATACAAGTGCAAAAGTGGTTTCCTGCACCAAACCATATGCGAAAAGTGGTTTTTCAACACTAACACAAGTGCAAAAAGTGGTTTTTCAACACTAACACAAGTGCGAAAAGTGGATTTTCCACACTAATACAAGTGCAAAAGTGGTTTCCTACACCAACACAAGTGCGAAAAGTGGTTTTTCAACACTAACACAAGTGCAAAAAGTGGTGTTTCAACATTAACACAAGTGCGAAAAGTGTTTTTTCAACACTAACACAAGTGCGAAAAGTGGTTTTTCCACACTAATACAAGTGCAAAAGTGGTTTCCTGCACCAACACAAGTGCGAAAAGTGGTTTTTCAACACTAACACAAGTGCGAAAAGTGGTTTTTCAACACTATCACAAGTGCGAAAAGTGGTTTTTCCACACTAATACAAGTGCAAAAGTGGTTTCCTGCACCAACACAAGTGCGAAAAGTGGTTTTACAACACTAACACAAGTGCAAAAAGTGGTTTTTCAACACTAACACAAGTGCGAAAAGTGGTTTTCCACACTAATACAAGTGCAAAAGTGGTTTCCTGGACCAACACAAGTGTGAAAAGTGGTTTTTCAACACTAACACAAGTGCGAAAAGTGGTTTTTCAACACTAACACAAGTGCGAAAAGTGGTTTTTCAACACTAACACAAGTGCGAAAAGTGGTTTTTCAACACCAACACAAGTGCGAAAAGTGGTTTTTCCACAGTAATACAAGTGCAAAACTGGTTTCCTGCACCAACACAAGTGCGAAAAGTGGTTTTTCAACACTAACACAAGTGCGAAAAGTGGTTTTTCAACACTAACACAAGTGCGAAAAGTGTTTTTTCCACACTAATACAAGTGCAAAAGTGGTTTCCTGCACCAACACAAGTGCGAAAAGTGGTTTTTCAACACTAACACAAGTGCGAAAAGTGGTTTTTCAACATTAACACAAGTGCGAAAAGTGGTTTTTCAACACTAATACAAGTGCGAAAAGTGGTTTTTCCACACTAATACAAGTGCAAAAGTGGTTTCCTGCACCAACACAAGTGCGAAAAGTGGTTTTTCAACACTAACACAAGTGCGAAAAGTGGTTTTTCAACACTATCACAAGTGCGAAAAGTGGTTTTTCAACACTAAGAGAAGTGCAAAAAGTGGTTTCCTGCACCAACACAAGTGCGAAAAGTGGTTTTTCAACAATAACACAAGTGCGAAAAGTGGTTTTTCAACACTATCACAAGTGCAAAAAGTGTTTTTTCCACACTAATACAAGTGCAAAAGTGGTTTCCTGCACCAACACAAGTGCGAAAAGTGTTTTTTCAACACTAACACAAGTGCGAAAAATGGTTTTTCAACACTAACACAAGTGCGAAAAGTGGTTTTTCCACACTAATACAAGTGCAAAAGTGGTTTCCTGCACCAACACAAGTGCGAAAAGTGGTTTTTCAACACTAACACAAGTGCGAAAAGTGGTTTTTCAACACTATCACAAGTGCAAAAAGTGTTTTTTCCACACTAATACAAGTGCAAAAGTGGTTTCCTGCACCAACACAAGTGCGAAAAGTGGTTTTTCAACACTAACACAAGTGCGAAAAGTGGTTTTTCAACACTAACACAAGTGCGAAAAGTGTTTTTTCCACACTAATACAAGTGCAAAAGTGGTTTCCTGCACCAACACAAGTGCGAAAAGTGGTTTTTCAACACTAACACAAGTGCGAAAAGTGGTTTTTCAACACTAACACAAGTGCGAAAAGTGGTTTTTCAACACTAATACAAGTGCGAAAAGTGGTTTTTCCACACTAATACAAGTGCAAAAGTGGTTTTTCAACACTAACACCAGTGCGAAAAGTGGTTTTTCAACACTAACACAAGTGCGAAAAGTGGTTTTTCCACACTAATACAAGTGTAAAAGTGGTTTCCTGCACCAACACAAGTGCGAAAAGTGGTTTTTCAACACTAACACAAGTGCGAAAAATGTTTTTTCCACACTAATAGAAGTGCAAAAGTGGTTTCCTGCACCAACCCAAGTGCGAAAAGTGGTTTTTCAACACTAACACAAGTGCAAAAAGTGGTTTTTCAACACTAACACAAGTGCGAAAAGTGTTTTTTCCACACTAATACAAGTGCAAAAGTGGTTTCCTGCACCAACACAAGTGCGAAAAGTGGTTTTTCAACACTAACACAAGTGCGAAAAGTGGTTTTTCAACATTAACACAAGTGCGAAAAGTGGTTTTCCACACTAATACAAGTGCAAAAGTGGTTTCCTGCACCAACACAAGTGCGAAAAGTGGTTTTTCAACACTAACACAAGTGCGAAAAGTGGTTTTTCAACACTAACACAAGTGTGAAAAGTGGTTTTTCAACACTTGGAAAAGTGGAAAAGTGGAAAAGTGGTCACAAGTGCAAAAAGTGTTTTTTCCATGCTAATACAAGTGCAAAAGTGGTTTCCTGCACCAACATAAGTGCGAAAGGTGGTTTTTCAACACTAACACAAGTGCGAAAAGTGGTTTTTCAACACTACCACAAGTGCGAAAAGTGGTTTTTCCACACTAATACAAGTGCAAAAGTGGTTTCCTGCACCAACACAAGTGCGAAAAGTGGTTTTTCAACACTAACACAAGTGCGAAAAGTGGTTTTTCAACACTATCACAAGTGCAAAAAGTGTTTTTTCCATACTAATACAAGTGCAAAAGTGGTTTCCTGCACCAACACAAGTGCGAAAAGTGGTTTTTCAACACTAACACAAGTGCGAAAAGTGGTTTTTCAACACTAACACAAGTGCGAAAAGTGGTTTTGCCACACTAATACAAGTGCAAAAGTGGTTTCCTGCACCAACACAAGTGCGAAAAGTGGTTTTTCAACACTAACACAAGTGCGAAAAGTGGTTTTTCAACACTATCACAAGTGCGAAAAGTGGTTTTTCCACACTAATACAAGTGCAAAAGTGGTTTCCTGCACCAACACAAGTGCGAAAAGTGGTTTTACAACACTAACACAAGTGCAAAAAGTGGTTTTTCAACACTAACACAAGTGCGAAAAGTGGTTTTCCACACTAATACAAGTGCAAAAGTGGTTTCCTGGACCAACACAAGTGCGAAAAGTGGTTTTTCAACACTAACACAAGTGCGAAAAGTGGTTTTTCAACACTAACACAAGTGCGAAAAGTGGTTTTTCAACACTAACACAAGTGCGAAAAGTGGTTTTTCAACACTAACACAAGTGCGAAAAGTGGTTTTTCCACAGTAATACAAGTGCAAAACTGGTTTCCTGCACCAACACAAGTGCAAAAAGTGGTTTTTCAACACTAACACAAGTGCGAAAAGTGGTTTTTCAACACTAACACAAGTGCGAAAAGTGTTTTTTCCACACTAATACAAGTGCAAAAGTGGTTTCCTGCACCAACACAAGTGCGAAAAGTGGTTTTTCAACACTAACACAAGTGCGAAAAGTGGTTTTTCGACATTAACACAAGTGCGAAAAGTGGTTTTTCAACACTAATACAAGTGCGAAAAGTGGTTTTTCCACACTAATACAAGTGCAAAAGTGGTTTCCTGCACCAACACAAGTGCGAAAAGTGGTTTTTCAACACTAACACAAGTGCGAAAAGTGGTTTTTCAACACTATCACAAGTGCGAAAAGTGGTTTTTCAACACTAAGACAAGTGCGAAAAGTGGTTTCCTGCACCAACACAAGTGCGAAAAGTGGTTTTTCAACACTAACACAAGTGTGAAAAGTGGTTTTTCAACACTATCACAAGTGCAAAAAGTGTTTTTTCCACACTAATACAAGTGCAAAAGTGGTTTCCTGCACCAACACAAGTGCGAAAAGTGTTTTTTCAACACTAACACAAGTGCGAAAAATGGTTTTTCAACACTAACACAAGTGCGAAAAGTGGTTTTTCCACACTAATACAAGTGCAAAAGTGGTTTCCTGCACCAACACAAGTGCGAAAAGTGGTTTTTCAACACTAACACAAGTGCGAAAAGTGGTTTTTCAACACTATCACAAGTGCAAAAAGTGTTTTTTCCACACTAATACAAGTGCAAAAGTGGTTTCCTGCACCAACACAAGTGCGAAAAGTGGTTTTTCAACACTAACACAAGTGCGAAAAGTGGTTTTTCAACACTAACACAAGTGCGAAAAGTGTTTTTTCCACACTAATACAAGTGCAAAAGTGGTTTCCTGCACCAACACAAGTGCGAAAAGTGGTTTTTCAACACTAACACAAGTGCGAAAAGTGGTTTTTCAACACTAACACAAGTGCGAAAAGTGGTTTTTCAACACTAATACAAGTGCGAAAAGTGGTTTTTCCACACTAATACAAGTGCAAAAGTGGTTTTTCAACACTAACACCAGTGCGAAAAGTGGTTTTTCAACACTAACACAAGTGCGAAAAGTGGTTTTTCCACACTAATACAAGTGTAAAAGTGGTTTCCTGCACCAACACAAGTGCGAAAAGTGGTTTTTCAACACTAACACAAGTGCGAAAAATGTTTTTTCCACACTAATAGAAGTGCAAAAGTGGTTTCCTGCACCAACCCAAGTGCGAAAAGTGGTTTTTCAACACTAACACAAGTGCAAAAAGTGGTTTTTCAACACTAACACAAGTGCGAAAAGTGTTTTTTCCACACTAATACAAGTGCAAAAGTGGTTTCCTGCACCAACACAAGTGCGAAAAGTGGTTTTTCAACACTAACACAAGTGCGAAAAGTGGTTTTTCAACATTAACACAAGTGCGAAAAGTGGTTTTCCACACTAATACAAGTGCAAAAGTGGTTTCCTGCACCAACACAAGTGCGAAAAGTGGTTTTTCAACACTAACACAAGTGCGAAAAGTGGTTTTTCAACACTAACACAAGTGTGAAAAGTGGTTTTTCAACACTTGGAAAAGTGGAAAAGTGGAAAAGTGGTCACAAGTGCAAAAAGTGTTTTTTCCATGCTAATACAAGTGCAAAAGTGGTTTCCTGCACCAACATAAGTGCGAAAGGTGGTTTTTCAACACTAACACAAGTGCGAAAAGTGGTTTTTCAACACTACCACAAGTGCGAAAAGTGGTTTTTCCACACTAATACAAGTGCAAAAGTGGTTTCCTGCACCAACACAAGTGCGAAAAGTGGTTTTTCAACACTAACACAAGTGCGAAAAGTGGTTTTTCAACACTATCACAAGTGCAAAAAGTGTTTTTTCCATACTAATACAAGTGCAAAAGTGGTTTCCTGCACCAACACAAGTGCGAAAAGTGGTTTTTCAACACTAACACAAGTGCGAAAAGTGGTTTTTCAACACTAACACAAGTGCGAAAAGTGTTTTTTCCACACTAATACAAGTGCAAAAGTGGTTTCCTGCACGAACACAAGTGCGAAAAGTGGTTTGTCAACACTAACACAAGTGCGAAAAGTGGTTTTTCAACACTAACGCAAGTGCGAAAAGTGGTTTTTCAACACTAACACAAGTGCGAAAAGTGGTTTTTCCACACTAATACAAGTGCAAAAGTGGTTTCCTGCACCAACACAAGTGCGAAAAGTGGTTTTTCAACACTAACACAAGTGCGAAAAGTGGTTTTTCAACACTAACACAAGTGCGAAAAGTGGTCTTTCAATACTAACACAAGTGCGAAAAGTGGTTTTTCCACACTAATACAAGTGTAAAAGTGGTTTCCTGCACCAACACAAGTGCGAAAAGTGGTTTTTCAACACTAACACAAGTGCGAAAAGTGGTTTCTCAACACTATCACAAGTGCAAAAAGTGTTTTTTCCACACTAATACAAGTGCAAAAGTGGTTCCCTGCACCAACACAAGTGCGAAAAGTGTTTTTTCAACACTAACACAAGTGCGAAAAGTGGTTTTTCAACACTAACACAAGTGCGAAAAGTGTTTTTTCCACACTAATACAAGTGCAAAAGTGGTTTCCTGCACCAACACAAGTGCGAAAAGTGGTTTTTCAACACTAACACAAGTGCGAAAAGTGGTTTTTCAACATTATCACAAGTGCAAAAAGTGTTTTTTCCACACTAATACAAGTGCAAAAGTGGTTTCCTGCACCAACACAAGTGCGAAATGTGGTTTTTCCACACTAATACAAGTGCAAAAGTGGTTTCCTGCACCAATACAAGTGCGAAAAGTGGTTTTTCAACACTAACACAAGTGCGAAAAGTGTTTTTTCAACACTATCACAAGTGCAAAAAGTGGTTTTTCCACACTAATACAAGTGCAAAAGTGGTTTCCTGCACCAACACAAGTGCGAAAAGTGGTTTTTCAACACTAACACAAGTGCGAAAAGTGGTTTTTCAACACTAACACAAGTGCAAAAGTGGTTTTTCAACACTAACACAAGTGCAAAAAGTGGTTTTTCCACACTAATACAAGTACAAAAGTGGTTTCCTGCACCAACACAAGTGCGAAAAGTGGTTTTTCAACACTAACACAAGTGCGAAAAGTGGTTTTTCAACACTATCACAAGCGCAAAAAGTGTTTTTTCCACACTAATACAAGTGCAAAAGTGGTTTCCTGCACCAACACAAGTGCGAAAAGTGGCTTTTCAACACTAACACAAGTGCGAAAAGTGGTTTTTCAACACTAACACAAGTGCGAAAAGTGGTTTTGCCACACTAATACAAGTGCAAAAGTGGTTTCCTGCACCAACACAAGTGCGAAAAGTGGTTTTTCAACACTAACACAAGTGCAAAAAGTGGTTTTTCAACACTATCACAAGTGCAAAAAGTGTTTTTTCCACACTAATACAAGTGCAAAAGTGGTTTCCTGCACCAACACAAGTGCGAAAAGTGGTTTTTCAACACTAACACAAGTGCGAAAAGTGGTTTTTCAACACTAACACAAGTGCAAAAAGTGTTTTTTCCACACTAATACAAGTGCAAAAGTGGTTTGCTGCACCAACCCATGTGCGAAAAGTGGTTTTTCAACAATAACACAAGTGCAAAAAGTGGTTTTTCAACACTAACACAAGTGCGAAAAGTGGATTTTCCACACTAATACAAGTGCAAAAGTGGTTTCCTGCACCAACACAAGTGCGAAAAGTGGTTTTTCAACACTAACACAAGTGCGAAAAGTGGTTTTTCAACACTATCACAAGTGCGAAAAGTGGTTTTTCAACACTAAGACAAGTGCGAAAAGTGGTTTCCTGCACCAACACAAGTGCGAAAAGTGGTTTTTCAACACTAACACAAGTGTGAAAAGTGGTTTTTCAACACTATCACAAGTGCAAAAAGTGTTTTTTCCACACTAATACAAGTGCAAAAGTGGTTTCCTGCACCAACACAAGTGCGAAAAGTGTTTTTTCAACACTAACACAAGTGCGAAAAATGGTTTTTCAACACTAACACAAGTGCGAAAAGTGGTTTTTCCACACTAATACAAGTGCAAAAGTGGTTTCCTGCACCAACACAAGTGCGAAAAGTGGTTTTTCAACACTAACACAAGTGCGAAAAGTGGTTTTTCAACACTATCACAAGTGCAAAAAGTGTTTTTTCCACACTAATACAAGTGCAAAAGTGGTTTCCTGCACCAACACAAGTGCGAAAAGTGGTTTTTCAACACTAACACAAGTGCGAAAAGTGGTTTTTCAACACTAACACAAGTGCGAAAAGTGTTTTTTCCACACTAATACAAGTGCAAAAGTGGTTTCCTGCACCAACACAAGTGCGAAAAGTGGTTTTTCAACACTAACACAAGTGCGAAAAGTGGTTTTTCAACACTAACACAAGTGCGAAAAGTGGTTTTTCAACACTAATACAAGTGCGAAAAGTGGTTTTTCCACACTAATACAAGTGCAAAAGTGGTTTTTCAACACTAACACCAGTGCGAAAAGTGGTTTTTCAACACTAACACAAGTGCGAAAAGTGGTTTTTCCACACTAATACAAGTGTAAAAGTGGTTTCCTGCACCAACACAAGTGCGAAAAGTGGTTTTTCAACACTAACACAAGTGCGAAAAATGTTTTTTCCACACTAATAGAAGTGCAAAAGTGGTTTCCTGCACCAACCCAAGTGCGAAAAGTGGTTTTTCAACACTAACACAAGTGCAAAAAGTGGTTTTTCAACACTAACACAAGTGCGAAAAGTGTTTTTTCCACACTAATACAAGTGCAAAAGTGGTTTCCTGCACCAACACAAGTGCGAAAAGTGGTTTTTCAACACTAACACAAGTGCGAAAAGTGGTTTTTCAACATTAACACAAGTGCGAAAAGTGGTTTTCCACACTAATACAAGTGCAAAAGTGGTTTCCTGCACCAACACAAGTGCGAAAAGTGGTTTTTCAACACTAACACAAGTGCGAAAAGTGGTTTTTCAACACTAACACAAGTGTGAAAAGTGGTTTTTCAACACTTGGAAAAGTGGAAAAGTGGAAAAGTGGTCACAAGTGCAAAAAGTGTTTTTTCCATGCTAATACAAGTGCAAAAGTGGTTTCCTGCACCAACATAAGTGCGAAAGGTGGTTTTTCAACACTAACACAAGTGCGAAAAGTGGTTTTTCAACACTACCACAAGTGCGAAAAGTGGTTTTTCCACACTAATACAAGTGCAAAAGTGGTTTCCTGCACCAACACAAGTGCGAAAAGTGGTTTTTCAACACTAACACAAGTGCGAAAAGTGGTTTTTCAACACTATCACAAGTGCAAAAAGTGTTTTTTCCATACTAATACAAGTGCAAAAGTGGTTTCCTGCACCAACACAAGTGCGAAAAGTGGTTTTTCAACACTAACACAAGTGCGAAAAGTGGTTTTTCAACACTAACACAAGTGCGAAAAGTGTTTTTTCCACACTAATACAAGTGCAAAAGTGGTTTCCTGCACGAACACAAGTGCGAAAAGTGGTTTGTCAACACTAACACAAGTGCGAAAAGTGGTTTTTCAACACTAACGCAAGTGCGAAAAGTGGTTTTTCAACACTAACACAAGTGCGAAAAGTGGTTTTTCCACACTAATACAAGTGCAAAAGTGGTTTCCTGCACCAACACAAGTGCGAAAAGTGGTTTTTCAACACTAACACAAGTGCGAAAAGTGGTTTTTCAACACTAACACAAGTGCGAAAAGTGGTCTTTCAATACTAACACAAGTGCGAAAAGTGGTTTTTCCACACTAATACAAGTGTAAAAGTGGTTTCCTGCACCAACACAAGTGCGAAAAGTGGTTTTTCAACACTAACACAAGTGCGAAAAGTGGTTTCTCAACACTATCACAAGTGCAAAAAGTGTTTTTTCCACACTAATACAAGTGCAAAAGTGGTTCCCTGCACCAACACAAGTGCGAAAAGTGTTTTTTCAACACTAACACAAGTGCGAAAAGTGGTTTTTCAACACTAACACAAGTGCAAAAAGTGTTTTTTCCACACTAATACAAGTGCAAAAGTGGTTTCCTGCACCAACACAAGTGCGAAAAGTGGTTTTTCAACACTAACACAAGTGCGAAAAGTGGTTTTTCAACATTATCACAAGTGCAAAAAGTGTTTTTTCCACACTAATACAAGTGCAAAAGTGGTTTCCTGCACCAACACAAGTGCGAAATGTGGTTTTTCCACACTAATACAAGTGCAAAAGTGGTTTCCTGCACCAATACAAGTGCGAAAAGTGGTTTTTCAACACTAACACAAGTGCGAAAAGTGTTTTTTCAACACTATCACAAGTGCAAAAAGTGGTTTTTCCACACTAATACAAGTGCAAAAGTGGTTTCCTGCACCAACACAAGTGCGAAAAGTGGTTTTTCAACACTAACACAAGTGCGAAAAGTGGTTTTTCAACACTAACACAAGTGCAAAAGTGGTTTTTCAACACTAACACAAGTGCAAAAAGTGGTTTTTCCACACTAATACAAGTACAAAAGTGGTTTCCTGCACCAACACAAGTGCGAAAAGTGGTTTTTCAACACTAACACAAGTGCGAAAAGTGGTTTTTCAACACTATCACAAGCGCAAAAAGTGTTTTTTCCACACTAATACAAGTGCAAAAGTGGTTTCCTGCACCAACACAAGTGCGAAAAGTGGCTTTTCAACACTAACACAAGTGCGAAAAGTGGTTTTTCAACACTAACACAAGTGCGAAAAGTGGTTTTGCCACACTAATACAAGTGCAAAAGTGGTTTCCTGCACCAACACAAGTGCGAAAAGTGGTTTTTCAACACTAACACAAGTGCAAAAAGTGGTTTTTCAACACTATCACAAGTGCAAAAAGTGTTTTTTCCACACTAATACAAGTGCAAAAGTGGTTTCCTGCACCAACACAAGTGCGAAAAGTGGTTTTTCAACACTAACACAAGTGCGAAAAGTGGTTTTTCAACACTAACACAAGTGCAAAAAGTGTTTTTTCCACACTAATACAAGTGCAAAAGTGGTTTCCTGCACCAACCCATGTGCGAAAAGTGGTTTTTCAACAATAACACAAGTGCAAAAAGTGGTTTTTCAACACTAACACAAGTGCGAAAAGTGGATTTTCCACACTAATACAAGTGCAAAAGTGGTTTCCTGCACCAACACAAGTGCGAAAAGTGGTTTTTCAACACTAACGCAAGTGCGAAAAGTGGTTTTTCAACATTAACACAAGTGCGAAAAGTGGTTTTTCAACACTAACACAAGTGCGAAAAGTGGTTTTTCCACACTAATACAAGTGCAAAAGTGGTTTCCTGCACCAACACAAGTGCGAAAAGTGGTTTTTCAACACTAACACAAGTGCGAAAAGTGGTTTTTCAACACTAACACAAGTGCGAAAAGTGGTTTTTCCACACTAATACAAGTGCAAAAGTGCTTTCCTGCACCAACACAAGTGCGAAAAGTGGTTTTTCAACACTAACACAAGTGCGAAAAGTGGTTTTTCAACACTATCACAAGTGCGAAAAGTGGTTTTTCCACACTAATACAGGTGCAAAAGTGGTTTCCTGCACCAACACAAGTGCGAAAAGTGGGTTTTCAACACTAACACAAGTGCGAAAAGTGGTTTTTCAACACTATCACAAGTGCGAAAAGTGGTTTTTCCACACTAATACAAGTGCAAAAGTGGTTTCCTGCACCAACACAAGTGCGAAAAGTGGTTTTACAACACTAACACAAGTGCGAAAAGTGGTTTTTCAACACTAACACAAGTGCGAAAAGTGGTTTGTCAACACTAACACAAGTGCGAGAAGTGGTTTTTCAACACTATCACAAGTGCGAAAAGTGGTTTTCCACACTAATACAAGTGCAAAAGTGGTTTCCTGCACCAACACAAGTGCGAAAAGTGGTTTTTCAACACTAACACAAGTGCGAAAAGTGGTTTTTCAACACTAACACAAGTGCGAAAAGTGGTTTTTCAACACTAACACAAGTGCGAAAAGTGGTTTTTCCACACTAATACAAGTGCAAAAGTGGTTTCCTGCACCAACACAAGTGCGAAAAGTGGTTTTTCAACACTAACACAAGTGCGAAAAGTGGTTTTTCAACACTAACACAAGTGCGAAAAGTGGTCTTTCAATACTAACACAAGTGCGAAAAGTGGTTTTTCCACACTAATACAAGTGTAAAAGTGGTTTCCTGCACCAACACAAGTGCGAAAAGTGGTTTTTCAACACTAACACAAGTGCGAAAAGTGGTTTCTCAACACTATCACAAGTGCAAAAAGTGTTTTTTCCACACTAATACAAGTGCAAAAGTGGTTCCCTGCACCAACACAAGTGCGAAAAGTGGTTTTTCAACACTAACACAAATGCGAAAAGTGGTTTTTCAACACTAACACAAGTGCGAAAAGTGTTTTTTCCCACACTAATACAAGTGCAAAAGTGGTTTCCTGCACCAACACAAGTGCGAAAAGTGGTTTTTCAACACTATCACAAGTGCAAAAAGTGTTTTTTCCACACTAATACAAGTGCAAAAGTGGTTTCCTGCACCAACACAAGTGCGAAATGTGGTTTTTCCACACTAATACAAGTGCAAAAGTGGTTTCCTGCACCAATACAAGTGCGAAAAGTGGTTTTTCCACACTAATACAAGTGCAACAGTGGTTTCTTGCACCAATACAAGTGCGAAAAGTGGTTTTTCAACACTAACACAAGTGCGAAAAGTGTTTTTTCAACACTATCACAAGTGCAAAAAGTGGTTTTTCCACACTAATACAAGTGCAAAAGTGGTTTCCTGCACCAACACAAGTGCGAAAAGTGGTTTTTCAACACTAACACAAGTGCGAAAAGTGGTTTTTCAACACTATCACAAGTGCGAAAAGTGGTTTGTCAACACTAACACAAGTGCGAGAAGTGGTTTTTCAACACTATCACAAGTGCGAAAAGTGGTTTTTCCACACTAATACAAGTGCAAAAGTGGTTTCCTGCACCAACACAAGTGCGAAAAGTGGTTTTTCAACACTAACACAAGTGCGAAAAGTGGTTTTTCAACACTATCACAAGTGCGAAAAGTGGTTTTTCCACACTAATACAGGTGCAAAAGTGGTTTCCTGCACCAACACAAGTGCGAAAAGTGGTTTTTCAACACTAACAAATGTGCGAAAAGTGGTTTTTCAACACTAACACAAGTGCGAAAAGTGGTTTTTCCACACTAATACAAGTGCAAAAGTGGTTTCCTGCACCAACACAAGTGCGAAAAGTGGTTTTTCAACACTAACACAAGTGCGAAAAGTGGTTTTTCAACACTATCACAAGTGCGAAAAGTGGTTTTTCCACACTAATACAAGTGCAAAAGTGGTTTCCTGCACCAACACAAGTGCGAAAAGTGGTTTTACAACACTAACACAAGTGCAAAAAGTGGTTTTTCAACACTAACACAAGTGCGAAAAGTGTTTTTTCCACACTAATACAAGTGCAAAAGTGGTTTCCTGCACCAACACAAGTGCGAAAAGTGGTTTTTCAACACTAACACAAGTGCGAAAAGTGGTTTTTCAACATTAACACAAGTGCGAAAAGTGGTTTTCCACACTAATACAAGTGCAAAAGTGGTTTCCTGCACCAACACAAGTGTGAAAAGTGGTTTTTCAACACTAACACAAGTGCGAAAAGTGGTTTTTCAACACTAACACAAGTGTGAAAAGTGGTTTTTCAACACTTGGAAAAGTGGAAAAGTGGAAAAGTGGTCACAAGTGCAAAAAGTGTTTTTTCCATGCTAATACAAGTGCAAAAGTGGTTTCCTGCACCAACATAAGTGCGAAAGGTGGTTTTTCAACACTAACACAAGTGCGAAAAGTGGTTTTTCAACACTACCACAAGTGCGAAAAGTGGTTTTTCCACACTAATACAAGTGCAAAAGTGGTTTCCTGCACCAACACAAGTGCGAAAAGTGGTTTTTCAACACTAACACAAGTGCGAAAAGTGGTTTTTCAACACTATCACAAGTGCAAAAAGTGTTTTTTCCATACTAATACAAGTGCAAAAGTGGTTTCCTGCACCAACACAAGTGCGAAAAGTGGTTTTTCAACACTAACACAAGTGCGAAAAGTGGTTTTTCAACACTAACACAAGTGCGAAAAGTGTTTTTTCCACACTAATACAAGTGCAAAAGTGGTTTCCTGCACGAACACAAGTGCGAAAAGTGGTTTGTCAACACTAACACAAGTGCGAAAAGTGGTTTTTCAACACTAACGCAAGTGCGAAAAGTGGTTTTTCAACACTAACACAAGTGCGAAAAGTGGTTTTTCCACACTAATACAAGTGCAAAAGTGGTTTCCTGCACCAACACAAGTGCGAAAAGTGGTTTTTCAACACTAACACAAGTGCGAAAAGTGGTTTTTCAACACTAACACAAGTGCGAAAAGTGGTCTTTCAATACTAACACAAGTGCGAAAAGTGGTTTTTCCACACTAATACAAGTGTAAAAGTGGTTTCCTGCACCAACACAAGTGCGAAAAGTGGTTTTTCAACACTAACACAAGTGCGAAAAGTGGTTTCTCAACACTATCACAAGTGCAAAAAGTGTTTTTTCCACACTAATACAAGTGCAAAAGTGGTTCCCTGCACCAACACAAGTGCGAAAAGTGTTTTTTCAACACTAACACAAGTGCGAAAAGTGGTTTTTCAACACTAACACAAGTGCGAAAAGTGTTTTTTCCACACTAATACAAGTGCAAAAGTGGTTTCCTGCACCAACACAAGTGCGAAAAGTGGTTTTTCAACACTAACACAAGTGCGAAAAGTGGTTTTTCAACATTATCACAAGTGCAAAAAGTGTTTTTTCCACACTAATACAAGTGCAAAAGTGGTTTCCTGCACCAACACAAGTGCGAAATGTGGTTTTTCCACACTAATACAAGTGCAAAAGTGGTTTCCTGCACCAATACAAGTGCGAAAAGTGGTTTTTCAACACTAACACAAGTGCGAAAAGTGTTTTTTCAACACTATCACAAGTGCAAAAAGTGGTTTTTCCACACTAATACAAGTGCAAAAGTGGTTTCCTGCACCAACACAAGTGCGAAAAGTGGTTTTTCAACACTAACACAAGTGCGAAAAGTGGTTTTTCAACACTAACACAAGTGCAAAAGTGGTTTTTCAACACTAACACAAGTGCAAAAAGTGGTTTTTCCACACTAATACAAGTACAAAAGTGGTTTCCTGCACCAACACAAGTGCGAAAAGTGGTTTTTCAACACTAACACAAGTGCGAAAAGTGGTTTTTCAACACTATCACAAGCGCAAAAAGTGTTTTTTCCACACTAATACAAGTGCAAAAGTGGTTTCCTGCACCAACACAAGTGCGAAAAGTGGCTTTTCAACACTAACACAAGTGCGAAAAGTGGTTTTTCAACACTAACACAAGTGCGAAAAGTGGTTTTGCCACACTAATACAAGTGCAAAAGTGGTTTCCTGCACCAACACAAGTGCGAAAAGTGGTTTTTCAACACTAACACAAGTGCAAAAAGTGGTTTTTCAACACTATCACAAGTGCAAAAAGTGTTTTTTCCACACTAATACAAGTGCAAAAGTGGTTTCCTGCACCAACACAAGTGCGAAAAGTGGTTTTTCAACACTAACACAAGTGCGAAAAGTGGTTTTTCAACACTAACACAAGTGCAAAAAGTGTTTTTTCCACACTAATACAAGTGCAAAAGTGGTTTCCTGCACCAACCCATGTGCGAAAAGTGGTTTTTCAACAATAACACAAGTGCGAAAAGTGGTTTTTCAACACTAACACAAGTGCGAAAAGTGGTTTTTCAACTTTAACACAAGTGCGAAAAGTGGTTTTTCAACACTAACACAAGTGCGAAAAGTGGTTTTTCCACACTAATACAAGTGCAAAAGTGGTTTCCTGCACCAACACAAGTGCGAAAAGTGGTTTTTCAACACTAACACAAGTGCGAAAAGTGGTTTTTCAACACTAACACAAGTGCGAAAAGTGGTTTTTCCACACTAATACAAGTGCAAAAGTGCTTTCCTGCACCAACACAAGTGCGAAAAGTGGTTTTTCAACACTAACACAAGTGCGAAAAGTGGTTTTTCAACACTATCACAAGTGCGAAAAGTGGTTTTTCCACACTAATACAGGTGCAAAAGTGGTTTCCTGCACCAACACAAGTGCGAAAAGTGGTTTTTCAACACTAACAAATGTGCGAAAAGTGGTTTTTCAACACTAACACAAGTGCGAAAAGTGGTTTTTCCACACTAATACAAGTGCAAAAGTGGTTTCCTGCACCAACACAAGTGCGAAAAGTGGTTTTTCAACACTAACACAAGTGCGAAAAGTGGTTTTTCAACACTATCACAAGTGCGAAAAGTGGTTTTTCCACACTAATACAAGTGCAAAAGTGGTTTCCTGCACCAACACAAGTGCGAAAAGTGGTTTTACAACACTAACACAAGTGCGAAAAGTGGTTTTTCAACACTAACACAAGTGCGAAAAGTGGTTTGTCAACACTAACACAAGTGCGAGAAGTGGTTTTTCAACACTATCACAAGTGCGAAAAGTGGTTTTCCACACTAATACAAGTGCAAAAGTGGTTTCCTGCACCAACACAAGTGCGAAAAGTGGTTTTTCAACACTAACACAAGTGCGAAAAGTGGTTTTTCAACACTAACACAAGTGCGAAAAGTGGTTTTTCAACACTAACACAAGTGCGAAAAGTGGTTTTTCCACACTAATACAAGTGCAAAAGTGGTTTCCTGCACCAACACAAGTGCGAAAAGTGGTTTTTCAACACTAACACAAGTGCGAAAAGTGGTTTTTCAACACTAACACAAGTGCGAAAAGTGGTCTTTCAATACTAACACAAGTGCGAAAAGTGGTTTTTCAACACTAACACAAGTGCGAAAAGTGTTTTTTCCACACTAATACAAGTGCAAAAGTGGTTTCCTGCACGAACACAAGTGCGAAAAGTGGTTTGTCAACACTAACACAAGTGCGAAAAGTGGTTTTTCAACACTAACGCAAGTGCGAAAAGTGGTTTTTCAACACTAACACAAGTGCGAAAAGTGGTTTTTCCACACTAATACAAGTGCAAAAGTGGTTTCCTGCACCAACACAAGTGCGAAAAGTGGTTTTTCAACACTAACACAAGTGCGAAAAGTGGTTTTTCAACACTAACACAAGTGCGAAAAGTGGTCTTTCAATACTAACACAAGTGCGAAAAGTGGTTTTTCCACACTAATACAAGTGTAAAAGTGGTTTCCTGCACCAACACAAGTGCGAAAAGTGGTTTTTCAACACTAACACAAGTGCGAAAAGTGGTTTCTCAACACTATCACAAGTGCAAAAAGTGTTTTTTCCACACTAATACAAGTGCAAAAGTGGTTCCCTGCACCAACACAAGTGCGAAAAGTGTTTTTTCAACACTAACACAAGTGCGAAAAGTGGTTTTTCAACACTAACACAAGTGCGAAAAGTGTTTTTTCCACACTAATACAAGTGCAAAAGTGGTTTCCTGCACCAACACAAGTGCGAAAAGTGGTTTTTCAACACTAACACAAGTGCGAAAAGTGGTTTTTCAACATTATCACAAGTGCAAAAAGTGTTTTTTCCACACTAATACAAGTGCAAAAGTGGTTTCCTGCACCAACACAAGTGCGAAATGTGGTTTTTCCACACTAATACAAGTGCAAAAGTGGTTTCCTGCACCAATACAAGTGCGAAAAGTGGTTTTTCAACACTAACACAAGTGCGAAAAGTGTTTTTTCAACACTATCACAAGTGCAAAAAGTGGTTTTTCCACACTAATACAAGTGCAAAAGTGGTTTCCTGCACCAACACAAGTGCGAAAAGTGGTTTTTCAACACTAACACAAGTGCGAAAAGTGGTTTTTCAACACTAACACAAGTGCAAAAGTGGTTTTTCAACACTAACACAAGTGCAAAAAGTGGTTTTTCCACACTAATACAAGTACAAAAGTGGTTTCCTGCACCAACACAAGTGCGAAAAGTGGTTTTTCAACACTAACACAAGTGCGAAAAGTGGTTTTTCAACACTATCACAAGCGCAAAAAGTGTTTTTTCCACACTAATACAAGTGCAAAAGTGGTTTCCTGCACCAACACAAGTGCGAAAAGTGGCTTTTCAACACTAACACAAGTGCGAAAAGTGGTTTTTCAACACTAACACAAGTGCGAAAAGTGGTTTTGCCACACTAATACAAGTGCAAAAGTGGTTTCCTGCACCAACACAAGTGCGAAAAGTGGTTTTTCAACACTAACACAAGTGCAAAAAGTGGTTTTTCAACACTATCACAAGTGCAAAAAGTGTTTTTTCCACACTAATACAAGTGCAAAAGTGGTTTCCTGCACCAACACAAGTGCGAAAAGTGGTTTTTCAACACTAACACAAGTGCGAAAAGTGGTTTTTCAACACTAACACAAGTGCAAAAAGTGTTTTTTCCACACTAATACAAGTGCAAAAGTGGTTTCCTGCACCAACCCATGTGCGAAAGGTGGTTTTTCAACAATAACACAAGTGCAAAAAGTGGTTTTTCAACACTAACACAAGTGCGAAAAGTGGATTTTCCACACTAATACAAGTGCAAAAGTGGTTTCCTGCACCAACACAAGTGCGAAAAGTGGTTTTTCAACACTAACACAAGTGCGAAAAGTGGTTTTTCAACATTAACACAAGTGCGAAAAGTGGTTTTTCAACACTAACACAAGTGCGAAAAGTGGTTTTTCCACACTAATACAAGTGCAAAAGTGGTTTCCTGCACCAACACAAGTGCGAAAAGTGGTTTTTCAACACTAACACAAGTGCGAAAAGTGGTTTTTCAACACTAACACAAGTGCGAAAAGTGGTTTTTCCACACTAATACAAGTGCAAAAGTGCTTTCCTGCACCAACACAAGTGCGAAAAGTGGTTTTTCAACACTAACACAAGTGCGAAAAGTGGTTTTTCAACACTATCACAAGTGCGAAAAGTGGTTTTTCCACACTAATACAGGTGCAAAAGTGGTTTCCTGCACCAACACAAGTGCGAAAAGTGGTTTTTCAACACTAACAAATGTGCGAAAAGTGGTTTTTCAACACTAACACAAGTGCGAAAAGTGGTTTTTCCACACTAATACAAGTGCAAAAGTGGTTTCCTGCACCAACACAAGTGCGAAAAGTGGTTTTTCAACACTAACACAAGTGCGAAAAGTGGTTTTTCAACACTATCACAAGTGCGAAAAGTGGTTTTTCCACACTAATACAAGTGCAAAAGTGGTTTCCTGCACCAACACAAGTGCGAAAAGTGGTTTTACAACACTAACACAAGTGCGAAAAGTGGTTTTTCAACACTAACACAAGTGCGAAAAGTGGTTTGTCAACACTAACACAAGTGCGAGAAGTGGTTTTTCAACACTATCACAAGTGCGAAAAGTGGTTTTCCACACTAATACAAGTGCAAAAGTGGTTTCCTGCACCAACACAAGTGCGAAAAGTGGTTTTTCAACACTAACACAAGTGCGAAAAGTGGTTTTTCAACACTAACACAAGTGCGAAAAGTGGTTTTTCAACACTAACACAAGTGCGAAAAGTGGTTTTTCCACACTAATACAAGTGCAAAAGTGGTTTCCTGCACCAACACAAGTGCGAAAAGTGGTTTTTCAACACTAACACAAGTGCGAAAAGTGGTTTTTCAACACTAACACAAGTGCGAAAAGTGGTCTTTCAATACTAACACAAGTGCGAAAAGTGGTTTTTCCACACTAATACAAGTGTAAAAGTGGTTTCCTGCACCAACACAAGTGCGAAAAGTGGTTTTTCAACACTAACACAAGTGCGAAAAGTGGTTTCTCAACACTATCACAAGTGCAAAAAGTGTTTTTTCCACACTAATACAAGTGCAAAAGTGGTTCCCTGCACCAACACAAGTGCGAAAAGTGGTTTTTCAACACTAACACAAATGCGAAAAGTGGTTTTTCAACACTAACACAAGTGCGAAAAGTGTTTTTTCCCACACTAATACAAGTGCAAAAGTGGTTTCCTGCACCAACACAAGTGCGAAAAGTGGTTTTTCAACACTATCACAAGTGCAAAAAGTGTTTTTTCCACACTAATACAAGTGCAAAAGTGGTTTCCTGCACCAACACAAGTGCGAAATGTGGTTTTTCCACACTAATACAAGTGCAAAAGTGGTTTCCTGCACCAATACAAGTGCGAAAAGTGGTTTTTCCACACTAATACAAGTGCAACAGTGGTTTCTTGCACCAATACAAGTGCGAAAAGTGGTTTTTCAACACTAACACAAGTGCGAAAAGTGTTTTTTCAACACTATCACAAGTGCAAAAAGTGGTTTTTCCACACTAATACAAGTGCAAAAGTGGTTTCCTGCACCAACACAAGTGCGAAAAGTGGTTTTTCAACACTAACACAAGTGCGAAAAGTGGTTTTTCAACACTATCACAAGTGCGAAAAGTGGTTTGTCAACACTAACACAAGTGCGAGAAGTGGTTTTTCAACACTATCACAAGTGCGAAAAGTGGTTTTTCCACACTAATACAAGTGCAAAAGTGGTTTCCTGCACCAACACAAGTGCGAAAAGTGGTTTTTCAACACTAACACAAGTGCGAAAAGTGGTTTTTCAACACTATCACAAGTGCGAAAAGTGGTTTTTCCACACTAATACAGGTGCAAAAGTGGTTTCCTGCACCAACACAAGTGCGAAAAGTGGTTTTTCAACACTAACAAATGTGCGAAAAGTGGTTTTTCAACACTAACACAAGTGCGAAAAGTGGTTTTTCCACACTAATACAAGTGCAAAAGTGGTTTCCTGCACCAACACAAGTGCGAAAAGTGGTTTTTCAACACTAACACAAGTGCGAAAAGTGGTTTTTCAACACTATCACAAGTGCGAAAAGTGGTTTTTCCACACTAATACAAGTGCAAAAGTGGTTTCCTGCACCAACACAAGTGCGAAAAGTGGTTTTACAACACTAACACAAGTGCGAAAAGTGGTTTTTCAACACTAACACAAGTGCGAAAAGTGGTTTGTCAACACTAACACAAGTGCGAGAAGTGGTTTTTCAACACTATCACAAGTGCGAAAAGTGGTTTTTCCACACTAATACAAGTGCAAAAGTGGTTTCCTGCACCAACACAAGTGCGAAAAGTGGTTTTTCAACACTAACACAAGTGCGAAAAGTGGTTTTTCAACACTAACACAAGTGCGAAAAGTGGTTTTTCAACACTAACACAAGTGCGAAAAGTGGTTTTTCCACACTAATACAAGTGCAAAAGTGGTTTCCTGCACCAACACAAGTGCGAAAAGTGGTTTTTCAACACTAACACAAGTGCGAAAAGTGGTTTTTCAACACTATCACAAGTGCGAAAAGTGGTTTGTCAACACTAACACAAGTGCGAGAAGTGGTTTTTCAACACTATCACAAGTGCGAAAAGTGGTTTTTCCACACTAATACAAGTGCAAAAGTGGTTTCCTGCACCAACACAAGTGCGAAAAGTGGTTTTTCAACACTAACACAAGTGCGAAAAGTGGTTTTTCAACACTATCACAAGTGCGAAAAGTGGTTTTTCCACACTAATACAGGTGCAAAAGTGGTTTCCTGCACCAACACAAGTGCGAAAAGTGGTTTTTCAACACTAACAAATGTGCGAAAAGTGGTTTTTCAACACTAACACAAGTGCGAAAAGTGGTTTTTCCACACTAATACAAGTGCAAAAGTGGTTTCCTGCACCAACACAAGTGCGAAAAGTGGTTTTTCAACACTAACACAAGTGCGAAAAGTGGTTTTTCAACACTATCACAAGTGCGAAAAGTGGTTTTTCCACACTAATACAAGTGCAAAAGTGGTTTCCTGCACCAACACAAGTGCGAAAAGTGGTTTTACAACACTAACACAAGTGCGAAAAGTGGTTTTTCAACACTAACACAAGTGCGAAAAGTGGTTTGTCAACACTAACACAAGTGCGAGAAGTGGTTTTTCAACACTATCACAAGTGCGAAAAGTGGTTTTTCCACACTAATACAAGTGCAAAAGTGGTTTCCTGCACCAACACAAGTGCGAAAAGTGGTTTTTCAACACTAACACAAGTGCGAAAAGTGGTTTTTCAACACTAACACAAGTGCGAAAAGTGGTTTTTCAACACTAACACAAGTGCGAAAAGTGGTTTTTCCACACTAATACAAGTGCAAAAGTGGTTTCCTGCACCAACACAAGTGCGAAAAGTGGTTTTTCAACACTAACACAAGTGCGAAAAGTGGTTTTTCAACACTAACACAAGTGCGAAAAGTGGTCTTTCAATACTAACACAAGTGCGAAAAGTGGTTTTTCCACACTAATACAAGTGTAAAAGTGGTTTCCTGCACCAACACAAGTGCGAAAAGTGGTTTTTCAACAC
>NW_027619056.1:0-52500 GCF_964187855.1 Myxine glutinosa
TAGCCTAAACATTGTATTCACTGCCCTTCCCTCAGTGCACACATTACATACAACTTGGCTTAACAGGTCACTGTTACATGGAAATCTAACCTACTCGAAACACACTGTCCATACTCGATGCTTACTTTCTTTTTCTTTTTCTTTTTTATGCCCGTCGCCGGAGGCTTTATGTTTTCACGTTGCCCGTCCGGCTGTTCGTCCGTCCGTAAATTTGTGATAGGTTTTCGTTACCGCAATATATTGAGAACAGCTGAAGGGATCTTAGTCAAACATGGTGCAGGTGTTATAATGCGGTAAAAATGAACTGATTACATTTTGACATCACAAGGTCAAAGCTCAGAGGTCATGGTAGGTCAAAATCCTTTTGCCACGATGACTTGTGAACCAGTGATGGGTTTCTGACCAAAGTTGGTACAAGTATATATTATGACGCAAAGATTAACCTATTTGTTTTTGGGGTCAAGAGGTCAAAGGTCAAAGTCTGTAATAGGTTTATAACTTGAGAACGGTTGAAGGGATCTAATTCAAACTTAGTACAGGTGTGTACAATGATGTAAAGATTAAATGATTAGATTTTCCTGTCAAGAGGTCAAAGGTCAAATGTCAGACGTCAGATAAAAATTCTGTTACCGAGCTAACTTGTGAACCAGTCATGGGATTTTCATCAATCTTGGTATAATTATGTATTATGATGTAAAGATAAACTCATTCGACTTGACATTAAAGGTGAAGAGTGAGGTGATTTTGGTGATGTCAGAGGTCATGTCAGGTAAAAATGTGATACTTGAGAACAGCTGAATGGATTTAAATCAAACTTGGTACAGGTATGTGTGATGATGTAATAATGTGGGTGGAGACATATCGGTCGACGTCGAGTGCCTTTCTATTTTTTTTTCCTTAAATCAATGCCATATGAAGAATTTCCAAATATATATCATTCCCTGTGATGAAAGGACCCCTGGCATGTAGGGACACCTTTGCTTGGATACGGATGTGTCCATGACCGACATGGCCTATTGCATATCATAATCATGATATTGAAATGGGACATTAACTGTTCAATAATAATTGATAGGATTGGCGATTGAAGCAATTTGTCTCTGAACTTTTAACAAAAGTGTTTTTGCAACTGACAAAAAGCGGCGTTTGATTTTTATCAGAAGCATCAATGGACTGCAGAAATGTTTTTTTAACCGAAGTGGGAGAATTCTTTTTGAAATGACCAACATTTATGAGATCTGTGCTTTTGAACTTTAGAACAAATGCTTCATGTTTCATGCTGTCTTTAACTTTCTTCCCTTTTCTCTGTCTTTCTATCTGTACAGGAGTAGCCCTCATGCCTTGGAACATGGAGCACTTGCTCAACATTTGAACCCTGTACCCTCGGAATCGGTCATTGACCTGAAGCCTGAACCCGATGATTTTATCGATGATTTTGACTCTGTGAACAAGCTACAACAGATGGACCGGCCAGTGGTCACAGCAGTGCCTGTGCAGACGCTCTCCTCTCCAACTCTGCTGAGTCCTAGCAGCATGTGCATGGCTACTGGCACCGCAAGAGCTGTACCATCAGAAGGAATGAAAGACTCTGTGAGCCATTTTTCAAAAATTCCTCAAACCTGGAAGGTAGGATGAAGATTTTTGCAAATAGATTTTGCTGGGAATCGGGAGCAAAAACTCTGTTCCGATCCGGCTTGCTAATTTTGGCCAAAAAAAATACCGTGTCCCAGATCCAGTCAGACCTCTTATATGTTTGCAAAGGTTTTATACATGTTTAATTGCTTCTTTTTTTTTTCTTTTTTTTTTTTACGTGGCCAAGGTAATACGTTTGTGAATTACGTACAACATGCTGTGTTTTGATTAAACCCATCTGCTGTCACCACGGTGAAGTTCATGACGAAAAGAGATTACTGTCGACTCGATGACGACATGAAAGTGTTGATAAGACTTGTCATCTCTGCAGGCCTTTTGCTTGATATTGTTATGCCTCCACAGACCAAGTAGTCAGAGGCATTGTGTTTTCGGGTTATCCGTTCGTCCGTCCATCCGTGAGAGGTTTTTATTACCGCGATAACTTGAGAACGGCTGAAGGGATCTAAGTCAAACTTGGTGCAGGTATGTGTAATGAGGTAAAGATTACCCGTTTCGATTTTGGGGTCAAGAGGTCAAAAGTCAGAGGTCTTGTTCGGTGAAAATCCTGCTACCGTGATAATTTGTGAACCAGTGGTGGGATTTTGACCAAATTTTGTACAAGTATGTATTATGATGCAAAGATGAACTGATTTGATTTTGGGGTCAATAGGTCAAAGATCACAGTCCGTAATAGGTTTGTAACTTTAGAACAGCTTAAGGGATCTAAGTCAAACTTGGTACAGATATGTATCATGAGGTAAAGATGAACTGATTAGATTTCACTATCAAAGGTCAGAGGTCATGTCAGGTAAAAATGTGATACTTGAGAACAACTGGAGAGATTTATATCAAACATGGTACAAGTATTATTATTGTCGTGCAACCGCCGAAATTAATATCTGGCGGTCGCGGATGCCAATCGCGAAGGCTTTAACTTCCGAGGCGAAAACTCAATGGCGGATTCCAAAACCAAAAGCAACCCCAAGCGCGTGTGATGGAGGGGAGCGACGAGAGCCCTGCAGCCTTATCTATTAAAAGCAACCAGGAAACTGCGTTCAGGTATTTGTACAAGAAAATAATACAAGGATTTATTCAATAAAGGCAGGGACAGGAAAATACGCGCCAATAATAAAATAAGGTAGCTAAATTGGGATCCCACACACACAACAGATTTCAAACATGAGACGAGGGAGATGAATACGAAAATAAAAACGTCCGTTATGTAATTGGGTACACGGAGCTCGGTCTTAGCTGTCGTGTCGTCTTCAATTCCCGGCCTGGAAGAACCCACCGTCCGCCTCGCACGCCCCGCCAGGCCCGAGCCAACGCCCTCGCCGCTGCACACGAGGTCCGTGCACCAAGCTCCAACACACCACAAGGTCCCACAGCAGGACAGCGAGCTCCACTTGGGCTAAACCTCAGCCCAACTCGGGTTGGGATCTCTGAACTGCGCTACCAGGAATCCAGCTGCTTGGGATCAACTACTGAACTGCGCAATGGCGTTCGGCAACTGCTCGGGCTCAACTCTCGAACTGCGAACTGCGAACTGCCAACTCCGCTTGGGCTCTCTGCGCTCAACTGAACCACACTCTGCACAACTCCACACACCGAGTCTCAACTCTCCTCTCTTCTCGACTGTCTCAAAAATGGCGTCCGGCCCCCGTTAATATATCCGGCCGATGACGTCAGCTTTGGCGCGCTGCCAACCAATCAGAGCCTCCACCGACTCGCCTCTGTCCACGCCCACTGCGTCACTCTCACTCCCGTCCCCTACTCCGTGGTCATAGCACGTGCTATGCGAGGTGGATAGGCCTCTCGGAGGTGTAAATGGTGGCGGCCATTATCGGGGGTGTCCTGGCCTGATTTCTTCCGAGGTCATTTCAGGGGGGAGGGCGTCATTTAGAGTTGTACTAAAGGTCCTAACTAATGTCTATGTGGTGTGCAGTGCCAAAAGGGACAAAGGTTTGGCTAACCAGGTGAGACATACAAGGGCTCTACTCATTAATCCCTACACTACTTAACACACGAATCTCATGGTAGATTCACAATTATACATCTTACCCGACAAAACGCCTACACATGAAGAACTTATTACAGGTAGTGTTCCTTACCGCGACATCTCGAAGCATGGTACCTACTCAGATCTATTCTGCTCTATGTATCACTACCCAAATTCATAACATTATTATTAGAATGATGTAATGATGTGGGCGGAGGCATATCGGTCGATGTCGTGACGTCGAAGAGTGCCGTTGTAGTTTTTCAATTATTCTAATGAAGCATGACTCACATTGACTAATCAAATCCATACGCTATCTATGCTTAGCCACGCCATGAGACCCGTGCTCACGGCTAACACAGAGCTAGACAAGTAACAGTTACAGTACTTTATTATGGTAACGTTTTACTTTGAAACTCACAATGAGAAACAACATGACCATTCCAAGCACATCGGATTCATATACAGTACTTAGGCACATTTCCCCCGCACGCACTTGCAAAATTTTGCATTTATTTCATTTCATGTGACAGGAAAAAATATGCAAGTTCTGTTCCGAGTTGACAGCCAATTTTGACTCGGACTCGGCTCAGTAGCGCAACTCGCCGAGTTTGAGTTAGGGCTCTCAGTTCAGGTACAGCTCTAGCAAAAATAGTGTTTTAGCGTGTGTCATCCTTCATATTTATTGATGGCTTAATTCTGTTCTCTCAAAATACAGGACTCAAAATGACGTATGAATATTAACAAGGTCTTTCATGCATGTGTCATGTGGGCATTTTCAGTAACTTGTTTCTTTTTGCCAGACACTTTTAACATGTCGTTGCTCACACAAAATCTGCAATTAAAATTGTCTTTTCAACAAAATTTTCAGCATTTAGATGAAACAGTGCAATTTCGGATTGGTTAACCATTATTTTTCTGTTCCTGAACGCATATCAGACTCATTGAAAAATAGGAAAAAAATATATATATAACCACCTTTAGAGGCCATTTTTCCCCGCAAAGCGGGGGTTGGCCTTTTTCGGGAACCGTGGTTGTTGTTGTTTTTCGGTCCCCTTTTTGAAGCAATGTTTTACGGCCGGATGCCCTTCCTGACGCCAACCCTTTTTGCCGCCTTTAACGACAAACAGGGAATTACCAGTGAGCTGGTACTCAATTAGCCGACCTCGGAAGGATGACAGGCTGAGTCAACCCAATATCCATGGATATCATTGAAAAATAGGAAATACGATAAATTTCCGTGGATGGAGAAGTGTTGAGGTCGTACATTTCCTTTTAATACCAGCGAGTGGAGGCAGTGGATATAACACAATACACACACACACACACACACTTCTCCTTCTACTTTTACCAATAGATGCAAAAATCTCATATAATTTATCTTGAGGCCCTAGAACCAAACAAAAAAAAATGTATATAATGCTTCCTATTGTTGTTAAGGTATTAAGGTATGGCTTTCCCATCAGTGTTAAGAAGCACCCAAACCATATAAGTTGTCTCCCTCTGGGAAATATGTCTGAATGTTGGAGATGATGGCATTGTCTTTCCAATTGCAGACTTAAATTAAATAAATCACCAAGCCTGCGATTTTCACGTGTAGGCTTCCCCAGATCTGTGCCTCGACACAATCCTGTCTCTGAGCTTTGCAGGCAGTTCCTTCGACCTCATGGCTTGGTTTTTGCTCTGATATGCATTGTCAACTGTGAGACCTTATATAGACAGGTGTGTGCCTTTCCAAATCATGTCCAATCAATTGAATTTACCACAGGTGGACTCCAATCAAGGTGTAGAAACATCGCAAAGATGATCAAGAGAAATGGGAGGCACCTGAGCTAAATTTCAAGTGTCATAGCAAAGGGTATGACGACTTATGTCAATGTGATATTTCAGTTTTTTCTTTTTTAATAAATATGCAAAACTTGTCTCTCCGAAAAGACCGACTGGAAAACCCTCCCATCCACTTTCTGAATAATCCTCTCCAAGAAGTTCTGTCACTCAAGCTTTTGGGTCTCACTATCTGCCATGATCTTTCCTGGGAAAACCACATTTCAAATCTGGCCTCCAAAGCCAGTCGCCGACTGGGCATCCTCTGTCGTGCGAAGTCCTTCCTTGGCACACCTGAGCTCCTCACCACATACAAGGCTTTCATCCGCAGCTCAATGGAATACTGCTCTCCCCTCTGGGCTGGTGCTCCAGCCTCACACCTAGCTCGTCTTCACGCTGTTGAAACCAAAGCATTCAGAATCATTGGAATCTCCCGCGATGAAGCTAACTCCAAGGGCCTCTCACTCACTCACCGCAGGCAGGTTGGTGGTCTTTCCGTCTTCTACCGACTCCTCTCTGGCCTTGCCCCCCCAGCTCTCTCTGGGCTCTGTCCCGCAAATATTCCTACAGGTCGCACAAGATCTGCCTGCAACCCTCTTATGGTTAAACTGCCAAAATCAAGACTCTCTGCTCACCTTCACTCCTTCATTCCTCGTTTCTCCCACCTCTGGAACAAACTCCCTCACTCTCTTCAATCCCACTCCACCCTTCAGGTCTTTAAAACAGCTGTTCACCACCATCTCTTATCTTCCCCCATCCAAAACCTTGATCTTTTCTACCCCCGCTAATTTCACCCCAATTCCACTTTTTTGAAATACCAACTTCTGTCCTGGAAGTCCTTGGTGTCCTTGTGTTTTATACTTCTCCCACCCCCCCCCCCCCTTCCCACGCCTCCTCCCCCCTTCCCACGCCTCCTCCCCCCAAGCCCTCTCCCTCCCACACATCTCCCTGCTCTTAAATGTTGTGTGCTCTCAAGTGTTTGTGTGCTTCCCCATCTCTTGTCTTCCGCTCCCTCTTTTTATATATTTTGTTTGTCCGGTTGATTTGTTTGTGAAGTAAATGTCAGCTCTTTCACGAGCCTCGATTCAGTATACAAAAAAAAAAAAAAAAAACTTTCTAAAGTCCTGTTTTCTCTTTGTCATTATGGGGTATTGAGTGTAGATTGATGAGGGAAAAAAATGAATTTAAACGATTTCAGCATAAGGCTGCAAAACAAAATGTGAAGAAAAGTGAAGCGGCCTGAATACTTTCTGAATGCACTGTAGTTTCGAATTGAAGCCGAAAAATACTTGGAAAGGTAACTGAGAGAAAGAGGTGTGTGCCTTTGCACAATTAAAGATTTGGAGAAACTTCTGATCAAATAACCCCAAAAGTTCACATCTTGCAGCCTGTACTGCAAATATCCCTGACGATGCGGGCCCGTGCAAGGCCTGTGTAAGGCCTGTGTACGACGCATTATATCCGACCTCCCCGATCAACATGTGAGAGGACCTTAAACTTTGTGGGATTACATTGTATTACACATGAAAGCCCACAGAATCTTGTTTCTCACAGTCTGAGAGTCCTTTAGGTGCTTTTTTGCAAACTCCAAGCGGGCTTTCATGTGTCTTTCACTGAGGAGAGGCTTTCGTCTGGCCACTCTGCCATAAAGCCCAGATCGGTGGAGTGTTGCAGTGATGGTTGTCCTTCTGGAAGTTTCTCCCATCTCCACACAGGATCTCTGGAGCTCAGCCAGAGTGACCATCGGGTTCTTGGTCACCTCTCTTACCAAGGCCCTTCTCCCCCGATTGCTCAATTTGGCCGGGCGGCCAGCTCTAGGAAGAGTCCTGGTTGTTCCAAACTTCTTCCATTTAAGAATTATGGAGGCCACTGTGCTCTTGGGAACCTTAAATGCAGCAGAATTTTTTTTGTAGTCTTCCCCAAATCTGTACCCCGACACAATCCTGTCTCTGAGCTCTGCAGGCAGTTCCTTCGACCTCATGGCTTGGTTTTTGCTCTGATATGCATTGTCAGCTGTGAGACCTTATACAGACAGGTGTGTGTCTTTCCAAATCATGTCCAATCAATTGAATTTACCACAGGTGGACTCCAATCAAGGTGTGGAAACATCTCAGATGATCAAGAGAAATGGGAGGCACCTGAGCTAAATTTCAAGTGTCATAGCAAAGGGTATGAATACTTATGTCAATGTGATATTTCAGTTAAAAAAAAAAAAAAAATTTGCAAAACTTTCTAAAATCCTGTTTTCTCTTTGTCATTATGGGGTATTGTGTAGATTGATGAAGGAAAAAAATGAATTTAAACGATTTCAGCATAAGGCTGCAACATAACAAAATGTGAAAAAAGTGAAGGGGTCTGAATACTTCCTGAATGCACTGTATTTGTGCCATTTTAAGTAACTATCTGTATCCTGTACGCACAGTATACGTTCCATGCCCTGATGACCGCAGTTGCTGCGAATGCGTTCCGTGCATTCTGGGGCAGATTACATCATTTTGAAAGTTGCGTATTGTGAGACTCTGATTCATAATAACATAGTCAAATCCGAGCCCTCCAGTACTGGAGTTGGCGAATCGAGTCTGAGTCCCCGACTTTATGGTTTATAATGACTTGTTCACAAAGTTTGGAAAATAATCGTTCAATAAACATCGAATTAAAACAAGGTTTAAAGTAAATGATAAATTATTTTCCATTGTAGGCGTGCGCAATTTGATTCATGACGACATACACCATTACATACACCATATATACATGTACGTATATACTCTACATTTGCAGCAGGCTAGTGCTCAAGCCACTGGGGCAAACTAAGTTTGCCACTGAGGTTAAAGTGAGTGTCCACTCTTCAGACAGCACACCACGTCCAAGCAGCAAACCAAGCACCCATCTTACCAACGTGGCTTTGTGTGAAAACTTTATTCAAACCATTTACATTCTTGCCAGGGGAAACCAAACCTGGCCCCTGATTGGTAACCCCATTCACGTCTCTGCCCGATAAAAAATATTTTGTAATCATTGAAATATGTTAGTTGACTTGGATTATTTAAACTTCGTCAATAATTGTAAATTATATCACAAGCCTTTTTAAAAAATTTAAAAACGTAAAAAAAATACGGTATCTTAAAAGACAACAATTTAAGTTAATAAGTTGTTAATAAGGGATAGGGCTGTACCAACTTTGCACACCTTGATTGGGCAATATTTGCCCATTCTTCTGTACAAAACAGTTCAAGCTCAGTCAAGTTGCGTGATGAATGTTGATGAATGCTGATGATTTCTGATTGGATTTCAGTAGGGGCTCTAACTGAGCCACTCAAGGAATTTATCTTTTTGTTCCTTAGCCACTCCAGTGTAGCTTTCGCTCTGTGCTTTGTGTCATTGTCTTGCTGAAAGGTGAACTTCCATCCAAATTTCAGCTTTCTTGCAGAGGGCAGCAGGTTTTCCTCGAGGATTTTTCTGTATTTTTCCCCATTCATTTTCCCTTCTATCCTGACAGTCCCTGCTGATGAGAAACATCCCCATAACATGATGCTGCCACCACCATGCTTCACAGTAGGGATGGTGTTCTTTGGCTGAAGTGCTGTGTTGGGTTTGCACCAAACATAACATTTTGCATTTCGGCCAAAAAGTTCCATCTTGGTTTTGTAAGACCACAACACTTTTTCCACATGGCTTCAGAATCTCCAGTGTTTTTTTGTTTTTGTTTTTTTTCATACCGCAAACGGGACTCAAGGTGAGCTTTTTTGAGTAATAGCTTCCTTCTTGCTACCCTACCGTACAGGCCAGACTTGTGGATTGCTTGGGATATTGTTATCACATGCACACAGTGACCAGTCTTTGCCATAAAGGCCTGTAGCTCTTTCAAAGTTGCCATTGGCCTCTTGGTGGCCTCTCTGATCAGTCTCCTCCTTGCTTGGTCATCCAGTTTAGAGGGACTGCCTGATCTAGGCAGGGTCTTGGTGGTACCATATGCCTTCCACTTCTTAATGATTGTCTTGACTGTGCTCCAAGAGATATTCAAGGCCTTTGGAATATTTTTATACCCATCTCCTGATCTGTGCCTTTCCACAACTTTATCCTGGAGATCATTTGAAAGCTCCTTGGTGCTCATGGTTGAGTCTTTGCTGTGAAATGTACTACCCAACAGAAGAAACCTACAGGAACAGCTTATTTTATTCTGACATAATCAGAATCACTGCAGTTTAACACAGGTGGAGGCCAATTAACTTGGTGTGTGATTGTGAAGGTGATTGGTTACACCTGAGCTAATTTACAATTGCTATCATTAGGGGGGATGGGCACTTATCCAACCAAGATATTCAAATTTTGTATTTTTAATTAATTTTCTGAAATTTGTAGAATTTGTTTTTCACTTGGAAGTTGTGGGTTACGATGTGTAAATAAGGGTGGAAAAAGTCTGATTTAATGCAATTTAATTCTAGGTTATATAATAATAATAATAATAATAATAATAATAATAATAATACATTTATTTTATATAGCGCTTTTCAAGAAGCCCAAAGACGCTTTGACAGAGTACAAAAAACAAGTGCAAAAAGACAAAAATAAATAGGTAAAAATCAAAGCAAAAGGAAGGAGAAGGAGGAGTGATAGTCAGGGGTTAAATGCTGTGGGTTAAATGTTAAATGCAGTGTTGAACAGGTGGGTCTTGAGTGATGTTTTGAATGTGGTGAGTGAGGAGGAGTCTCTGATGGTGTGAGGTAGTGAGTTCCAGAGGGTGGGAGCAGCGTTGGAGAAGGCCCTGTCCCCCCAGGATCTGTATTTGGTCTGGATTGGGGGTGGGGGGGCAGGAGGTTGGCGCCAGCAGAGCAGAGGTTGCGGGTGGGAGTGTGTCTGGAGAGGAGGTCAGTCAGGTAGGATGGGGCCAGGTTATGGAGGGCTTTGTAGGTCAAGAGGAGGATTTTGTACTGGATTCTCTGGGCGATGGGGAGCCAGTGAAGCTTATAAAGGACGGGGGTGATGTGGTCACGGGTCCGGGAATGGGTGAGTAGACGGGCAGCGGAGTTCTGAATGTATTGGAGTTTATTGATGATTATTGAGGGTGAGCCATAGAGGAGGCTGTTGCAGTAGTCCAGACGGGAGGTGATGAAGGCGTGGATGAGGGTTTCTGCAGCCGTGGAGGAGAGGGATGGACGGAGACGGGCGATGTTTTTCAGGTGAAAGAAGGCTGTCTTTGTGATCTGTTTAGTGTATTTGTCGAAGGAGAGGGTTTGGTCAAAGATGATGCCAAGATTCCGGATGTGAGGGGAGGTGGATACTGGGAAACCGTCAATGTTGAGGGCAAAGTTATGGATGGATTAGGTGAGCGTTTTTGGGCCAATGATGATTATTTCAGATTTATCATAGTTAAGTTTGAGGAAGTTGATTTGAAGCCAGGATTTTATTTCAGTGATGCAGTTTGTCAGGATAGAGTGGGTGGCGGTGGAGATTGACTTGGTGGAGATGAAAAGCTGGATGTCATCGGCGAAGCAGTGGAATTGGAGACCATGACGGTGGATTAAGTGACCAAGGGGGGACAGGTACAGGATGAAGAGGAGGGGGCCGAGAACTGAACCTTGGGGGACACCTTGGGGGAGGGGAGTAGTGGGGGATTTGCAGTTATTGATGGAGATGAACTGGCATCTGTCAGGGAGGTAAGATTTGATCCAAGAGAGGGCAGTGCCGGTAATGTTAAAGGTGGTTTCAAGTCAGGTGAGGAGGATGGTGTGATTGATGGTGTCAAAGGCGGCGCAGACGGCCGAGGAGGATGAGAATGTTGAGGTTGCCGGCGTCAGAGGAGAGGAGAAGGTCGTTGGTGATTTTGAGGAGAGCAGTTTCAGTACTGTGGTTGGAGCGGAATCCGGATTGGAATGTTTCATACAGGTTATTGGCAGAGAGGTGATGTTTGAGTTGAGTGGCTACAGCGCGTTCCAAAACTTTTGACAGAAAGGGTAGGTTGGAGATGGGTCTGACGTTATTTAGGGTGTCAGGGTTGAGTTCAGAATGGGGGTAACAGCAGCAATTTTGAGGGATGGTGGGACGATGCCTGTAGACAGGGAGGAGTTTATTGTTGCAGTGATAAGTGGAGAGAGAGCAGGAAGGGAGGCCTTGACAAAGCTGGAGGGGATGGGGTCAAGAGTGCAGGTGGCAGTTTTCATTCCTATGAGGAGTTCAGAGAGGTCAGTAGGGGAGACTGGGGAGAACTGAGACAGGGGTTGGCAGGATAAGGGGGGGCAGGTGGTTTGAGGGGGAGCAGGTGCGGTGGTGGTTAAGCTGTTGTAGATGTTGTCAATTTTGCTTTGGAAGAATGAAAGGAAGGAGATGCAGTTTTCTACTGTGAATGACTGGGTGGTAGTGTCCAGGGGACTGAGGAGTTTGTTTATTGTAGAGAAGAGTGCTTTTGGGTTTCTGGAGCCAGAGTGGATAATTTGAGAGTAGTATGCGGAGCGGGCGCGGGAGAGGGCATCTTTGTAGTGCTGCAGGTGGTCCTTGTAGGCTTGGGAGTGAATTGTGAGACCTGTTTTATTGCGGAGTCTTTCAAGTTGGCGAGCACGAGTTTTCATCAGGCAGAGTTCAGGGGTAAACCAAGGAGCAGAATGGGTGAAAGAAACTGTTTTGGTTTTTATAGGCGCAAGCTGGTCGAGGCAGAAGGAGAGAGTGTGGTTGTAGTAGTCAGTGAGGTCAGAAGGGGTGTGGAGGTCAACGAAGGGAGAAGTGGATATTTTTACAGAGAGGGTGGATGAGAATGAGGTAGGTGAAAGAGAGTTTAGCTTCCGGAAGTTGATAATGCGATAATGCCTTGGTGCTGGGGTGGGGATGGTGATGGTCATAGTGATGGCTAAGTGGTCAAGGAGGGTGAGGTCGGAGCTAGAGAGATGGTGCAAAATTAGTCCAGTAGAGCAGACAAGGTCGAGAATGTGACCACGGTTATGGGTAGGAAAGTTGACATGTTGAGTGAGGTTAAAGCAAGTGAGTAAATCAGTGAAGTCAGTGGTTATTGTGGAGTCAGTGGAGTCCATGTGGCTATTGAAATCACCGAGGAGGAGGATTGAGGGGGAGAAGGAACAGAGCTGGGTCAGAAAGTAAGAGAAGTCTGACAGGAATGATGGGTGTGGTTTGGGAGGGCGGTAGACGACTGCCATGACTGACTGTGTGACCAGAGAGTTTAAAAGCCAGGTGTTCAAATGATGGAGCAGATGAGATGGAGATGAGGCTGGTTTTGATGTCCTGTCGGTGAATTATGGCAATTCCACCTCCTCGGCCCTCCGAGTGTGGTTTATTGATGTATGAATATCCATTGGGTGTCGTGAGGTTGAGTGAGAAGTAGTCCAGAGGTTGTTGCCAGGTTTCAGTGAGACAGAGAAAGTCCAGTTTATTGTCCAGAATGTAGTCGTTCAGGATGTGGCTTTTGTTGTTGAGGGACCGGGTATTAAACAGAGTGAGCTTCATGTTGCTTTGTACGGTGGGGATGAACTCGGGTGATTTTGCCAGGTTTTGCAGACAGGAGGCGCGATCGTGTGCGTTGCTGTGATGACGTAGTCGATGAGTGGGAGTGCGCTGAACTGACCAGAGTACGGGAATGGAGTGACCTGTTTGTAAGTAAGCAAACTTGCGACCGGAGCCTCTATGAATGTATCTGGGTCGTCGCAGGAGTCCGTGGTATTTGATTGCAGAGATGCATGATGGGGTGGAGTGAGTGTTGAGCAGAAGAAGCCTTGCGGCGGAGTACCTTAGAGCCATGCCAGGCAGGAGCGAAGGGGACGAGGACGAGTTCACCGTTCACGAAGTCCACCGTCAAAAACACCGCTATTAGGCCTCGTGGTGTTCCAGCAGCAAACCGCCCTCGTCCACGCGCAACAGCAGCCGCAAACAAGACAGCAAAGGGTAGCAGAGGCGTAAGACGCCCCGGGAGCGGGCCTGAGGCAACGGTGGAAGAGCCGGGCAGGCAAAGCCGGGAGCAGAGCCGGGACCGAGTAGAGAGCAGACCCAACGGCCAAAAAGCCGCCACGACCACCAGAAAAGCAGACTATATACAATGACCCAGTCGGAGAAGCGGCGAACAAATAACGCCAGCGTTCTCTCGCAGACCGGACCGGAAGTCCACCCAATATATGGCAACAAAAGGTGAAAAATTTGAAAAGGGGTGTAGATATACTAAAGGCACTGTGCATATGTTTAAGTAGGTGTACACCAGATATAGATATGAGAAGTAAATTTAACAAATGTTTTGTTTTCTGTGAACAAAGCAAACAATGTCCACTGCAAAAAGTTGACAAATCAAAACTTAAGTTGAACAGCTTTTCAGACCATACATTGCAATAAATGAACCCCTGTGTCTTAATTCCTCAATAGCTTGTACTCCAACTCGGTTTTTAAGTAAATGTGGGACTTTACACAAGTTGAAATAATACGACTATGACTTGTGATTTGAGAATTGCCCTCAAACACTTAGGTTTTTCTTGAGATTTGGTTGAAGTGATTGGTTGACATCTCTGTCCAGTACCTTTGCCTCTCCTTCACTAATATTTAATGATATCAGCAAAGGTGGCCAATTTTCAAGGCTGTAGGTTTTATTTGGGCTTGTTGGACATTTTTATCTTTACTTTGCAGATTGATGTTTGTTGTAAAAAATTTATTGCTATATGTACTCTGCCGCCCCCCCCCCCCCCTCTCACATTCCGCCCCCCCCCCCTTTCCTATTTTGACTGCCTACCTTCATGTGTTTCATGGCTGTCATGTCAATTGTTTAACTTTCATGCCTTTTTGTTCAGTTATTTTGGGTCCCTCTTTGTTAGCCAGAGAAAGTTACCATTTCAGAAATGCTTTGCATTTTCTGGGTAAATGCTTATCACTTTTGTCCTTGGTGCAACCCTTTCTTACCATTCTCCCATGGTGCTTCTCGTTGTTTGAAATGCTGCACTTTGCGCCCATGTTGTTTTAACATCTCGCAGGAGCGAGGGAAGTGGATGGCATCGCAATATTTGGTCCCTTGTTTTCATTGTGATTTGATTTAAAACTCAGGAATTCCTCCTCGCATTATCGTGTCGTTCAATTGATGAATGCCATTGGTTGGCTGCTTTGTCCGATGACTTTTATGCAAAGCAAAACGCTTGTCCCATGATGGACAGAGTTTAACCAACAAAATTACGGAACATACCCTTTTGGCCTTCGACTTGAGAATCTGTTTTTGTTGTTCTTCGTGGGTTTTTTTGTTTTTTTTGTGGTTCTCAAGCTGTCACCGATTGTAGGCAGTCGCACTGTGTTGAGTCGCAAGTATGACTTGGGGTTTCTAATGTGGTATGTCAGGAGGACAACCAGCAGTGTGACATGCAGATGCTGGGCATGAGCTCGGTCGTTCGCATTGGAGTGGTGCGTGGTGAGGCTGGAGTGCAGAGACACTGGCAAGCAGAAGTGCCAGATGAGGAGGATGAAGACATTGAGGACAACAGCTTTGTGGGTGGCCTCCACAGCAGCGTGCAAGTTGCTCCCAAGCTGGAGAGGAGGTGCATAAACATGCAATAGTAATGAAGCCATACAAATACAAAGCTCCTCGAAACATTGACGTTGGGGTGGAAAGGGTGGGGGTGGGGGAGTAGGTGGTTGGTTGAAAGAGGTCACATTTTACTCCTGTCAAAACACACAGTCTGGTTTCTGTTGGGGAGATCTTTCATTTTATATATATATATATATATATATATATATATATATCGCAATATATGCATATATATATTGTTTTGTCGGGGGGGGGGGGGGGGGGTAAAGGAATAACTCGAGCTAGGTAGATCTTTATAGGTAACATGCTTCGACTGTCGAGATAGGGAATCTACCCTGTAATAAGTTCTATGTTAGTCCGGTTTGTCGGGATAAGCTGTATTGGTGTCCCCGCTACGAGGGAGCAGGGCGTGCTAAATAGTGCAGGGATTATGAATAAGATTCCTTTGTTCGTCGTCCCCTCTGTCGTCAAACTGTGTCCCTTATGGCAACGCACTCATATAAACACTTAGATAGGCCCTTAGCAAACATTAAATAATTCCCCTGCAGGATCGGAGCTGCGGTTGGATCGCTATCGGTAAGTGCTTCCGCCTCTTCCTCTTCACTTCCTCCTCCCGCGTTTTATAGCAAAATCCGTGTTTGGACGTCGCCTCCATTAAAGCCGTTTGCGTCATCCGTGAGCCCTGGTATTAACCGGAGGGTATTCGCACGGAAAAAAAATAAATATATATATATATATACATATATATTGCTGCGGATCTCCAACGTCGGCCTCCCCCTTATCAAGGGGGGATTAATCCCCTTGTCTTGATACTAGCCGACGCGATCCCGGGGCTATCACGTTCCTGCCGGTCGGTGTTAAATAGGGTTGTAAGCCGAATTAGTCTTTTTACCTAAGTACTAACACTGGCCGTGAAGCAAGGAAATAACCCCACCTGAACCACGGCGTTAGTGGACACGCCGAGCGATTAGCGAGCCGCGATTCGGGCCGTTAACAGGTACTAAACCCGATTCGAGCTGTTGTCAATCGTGCCACGCTTACCCAATTGAGAAATCATTAAGACGATCGAATTAAGAGGAAAACAGGAAGAACAGGTAATTTATTCACACTTTGTACAACTAAGAAGAGGAAGAAAAAGATGAGCAATGTACAGGGAAGAGGAAGAAGCAGATACACAGGGCAGCCTTATGCAGTTATACAGTCTTACTTATCCCTGGACACGGGCCCGTTCGCACTCAGACTCAGGCTCAGACTCAGACTCACACGGGGTTGTAGATCGTCGGGTTGAGGGTCCACCGATGGCGTCCGCAGCTCGCCCCGGTCCCCGACTCGTACCACGAAGCAGATGGTGAGGTAGACGGTAGACGGCGGGCGAGATTGCCGCGTGTTGGTAGCGCGGATCGGAAAGTTATACTGGGGGAGAGGTCGGCTGGTGAATGTACTGCGTACGTAATAGTTGTACCAGCGCCTTTATACGCGCTCCCGGTATCGCTTGGTACAATGCGCCACTTCCACAATGGTGTTACCAAAGTGCCTTTCCACGAAAGTCCTGCACGAATGCCAAGGCTTGGCTTCCCTCACGAGTCCTTCACAACGCTGCAGTCCTTCGCCACTCCTTCTCATGCGAGCGAGCTCAGTCAGTCCTTCTCCGCGTAAGTCCTCTCACCCTCTCACAATGATTGCAGTTGCGTCATTCCTTTGGTAATGCGTGCCGCTGCGTCAGTCCTTCAGAGGGCTTTGCGCTCGCGGTTATATAGCGTCGCTTCGCGAACCCTCTCGAATCTCGAGCCACACCCTGTCAGGCGATGTTGCCTCAGCCCTGATTGGTTGATGAGGTCTTACCGGCTCCGCCCTTGATGGCTGCCTGATGTGGCCACACCCCCACCCTTGCGCTCCGCCCCCTTTTCGGGCCTTACCTCGTGGCATTTGGGCTGGTTCGAGCGAAAGCCCAAGGGCAGCGAACGCTACCGGCCCAACGCGTAACAAACTGCGAGGGGCAATGGGGTGCAGACTGGATAGTGCTCAATGGAGTCGATTGGAGGGAGGCTGCAAACTGAACGGGGCCTACTCTTATTTGTTTTACACAATGCAGATGCAACTATTGGAAATGGCCTTATCCTAAACACATACGATGAAATAACTAACGTTCTAAGGTGACCTACGTGTTGCATGTGGCCTAACTATGGGGTGCAACCTTTAACCTTTAATGATGTTACCTGTGTGGGTTCTCAAAACCGCAACACTGCACCCCTCCTTTCGCCAGGCTCGGCCCCGAGCCGAACCACATACCAGTGAGGACGGCCGGCTTCAAGCAAGGTTCAGGACTACCTTTTAAATTAGTGTGACACTTAGGTGTGGTTACCCTCTACATTTAACCTAACACCCTGAGTGCGACAGTTTTAAACACTAGATATGTCCCACCTGCTGCGTTGTGTACTATCTAACTGACTCACGCCCACAATTAACCGAATTACGGAATTATTCTCAAACTATACATAAAGCCGGTGGGGAGCATGTTATTTACAAGACTACTAATTATTTACAAAACTACAACCCAGGACCTGTCTTTTGTGGGAAAAGGGAAGAATGTTTGAAAAGAGGAAACACAAATGCCATGCACTGCACCAATACACCATACACCCATATGCTCACAAATAAAAAAAATGCACAAAAAGCACCATCACCAAAAATGCACCATCATCACAATGCACCAAAACATTTCAAATTAATCAGTGATGATGTCTTGTGCTTGGCTGCTGGGCCGATGGATCTTCTTGCTTCGTGTTCTTCGGTGTGCCATCGTTAAACGTAATGTCTTCTTTCCGGGACACACCAAAGATATTAATAAAAAGTGCACAAACCGTGTCCGCTTTTTATTTTGGCCAGCAGGGCCAGCTTAGGTGGTCCGACTGCATGGCATGTGCGCCACTTAAGAACAGTGGTCCGCAGGTAAGATGCTGCTGGCAGCAATGGTCTGCTCTAGCAAAGGTGCCAGGCCACAGAACGTGTGGTCCATATGGTGTACCGGTGCAGGCAGCAGGGTGCAGCGCAAGAGTGCAGCCGCACAGCTCAGGGCACCTGCACACTCCCCTCAACAAAAGACCATGGGTCCATGAGTGGGGAGGAAGACAAAGCAGAGGTTAGCGGGGGAAAGGGCGCAAGGGTACACACAATGCAAGGTAAAGCGACATGAGGGGCGCGGGAGAGCGAGCGGAGAAAGCTCGTCCCTAGCCGTACGTGACCCCCCCATGTCAACCTACTCTACCCTTGCCCTTCCCCGTATGTACACAATTTTACAAATTCGTCTCTACCGTCTCGTCTCCTATATCTCCCCCTACACCAAATTCGTCCCCAATCCCTCCCAAGAAGGAAGGGATGGAATCACACACAATGTCACACTTACGTCGAGATGCGTCTTCCATTCCAAATCGTTGCAAAAACCTGGTGTGGACTCCTGTCACCTCGGTGAGTGGATGTGGATGGTGCGAAGAGATTTCATCCTAACTATCCTTCTAATTGACATTAACTCACTTAAACTACCCGGGGTCTTGCCCTGCCAATCCAATTGGCCATCATTACACTATGCGGTTCTAAAAACCAATTCCCATTAATCCTGTGGTGCCTCCAAAATTTGGGGTCTCACTTCCCCAATTTTTCCTACTGTGCCCTCGCATAATTTCGGGGCTGGGTCGTGTGGCTCTACCATTACGTCCTACTTACCTGCGCACCTCCGCCACTGAAGTCGCCACCCGAGCCTGCCTAGCTCCTCACAACTACCCTAAACTGGTGAAGGCCCTTCTGGTGCTCTCACCCCACTAATTCCCCCTCTGGCATTGGGCTACCCGGGTCCTCTCCTCGGATCCTCGGGCCCTGCTGAACACTACACTGATCCTAACTGGCTCCCAGAACCTACCTGCGGCCTCACTTGGCCGACAGACTACCAGTGGTGCAGTGCCCATTTAACCACAATCACCAATTAAGCTCACACGCCCAGCCATTCCACTCACTCATGCACCCCTCAAAGCACTCCATTGCTACTACACGCACCACAGGTGTCAATATCCAAACAATTTACCTACTCCCTCTACCTAACTGTAAACTACCCTCCCCGGGTATTCGTGAAGGGGTCCATCTTCCCCCATCCACTCCTTCGCACCATGCACTCCACACCACTCATTCCACACACCATTTACTCCACACCATTTATTCACCTGCATCCCATGCAAGTCTTTCACTCAACACCATTACACATGTCCACAATACTCCATTCATACACTCTCTCTCTCTCACTCTCACTCTCACTCTCACTCTCACTCTCACTCTCACTCTCACTCACACTCACACTCACACCATTCTCGGCCATTGCCTCATTTGCTCACGCTCACCACCAGGATTCTCATTCAATTCCTCATTTGCGCCTGAAGCGCATCCTCATACTCACACACACAGCATCATCTAGCTAACTACCTCCCTCTAATACTAGTGCTTTCCCTGTCTTCCCTTTACACTAAGCACATCCCTCGTCATTATCATCCATCTAATCTGACTACGTCCCCTCTACTGGTACAAAAGTCACTTCTTACATCTTGGTCTCCTATGGTCATCTCTCTAAATCCCTATCAATTATCTTAGCCCACCCTGGCTAGTTCACACTGCCAAACCCCATAATCCTACTGCTCCTTTGCCCCCAAATGAGGTGAGGGATGGTAGAGCTACCATCCCTCTACATCGGACACTATTTCCCACTATCACCCCCAGTCCTCTCGCACTATGAGCCCCCGTCATGTGAGGTACTGGGTCCTGCCTCGGCCTCTAAAGCCGAGGCGATCCATGACAGCGCCTGCTCGCCTCTGTAGGGTCTTAACCGGTCGGCATGGATGATCCGAGGGAGGGCTCGTGGCCCCATTTTGATCTTAATGACCACGTCACAGACTTGCGACAGGACGACCCCCGGGCCTTGCCAGGGAGAGGTGAGTTTGGGGCACCTACACTTCCGCCTCCGGGGATTGAAGAACCAAGTCTTCATCCCCGGAGCGTACTGACTCCCCTGGCTCCGGTGGTCGTACCTGCGCTTCATCTTGGCACCCGCCAGCTGAAGCTGGCGGCGTGCGAAGGCATGGACCCTCTCCATGCCTTCCTCTAAGTGATGTGCCTAGCCCTCCCTCGGTGGTGTATCAGTGGACTCTCGCACGGGACCGCGTAGCAAGTCGGCGGGAGCCCGCAACTCCCGCCCATACATAAGCAACGCTGGACTGCATGCGGTGGCTCCGTGCTGGCTGGTTCGGTAGGCCATTAACAAATACGGGAGATGTTCGTCCCAGTCGTCCTGACGGGTGGTGGTAAACAATGCCAATTGCTGAACCAGGGTTCTGTTGAATCTTTCCACCATCCCGTCAGATTGAGGTCTTAAGGGCGTTGTCCGTGTCTTCCTAATTGACAGGAGTCTGCACACATCTTTTAACAATTGGCTTTCAAAATTTCGACCCTGGTCGGTGTGCAGCTCCTCCGGAATCCCATGCCGACATACAAATCCTTCCACGAAGGCCTGTGCTACCACCCCGGCTTCTTGGTTGGGGAGGGCATAGGCCTCCGGCCACTTGGTGAAATAGTCCATTACAACGAGGATGTACTTGTTACCTTGGCGGTGCGGGGTAGTGGTCCGAGAATATCCATAGCCACCCGCTCAAGGGAGGCCCCCACCTGGTGTAATTGAAGGGGGGCCCTCATCCTCCGTGCTGGTCCCTTTTTAGCAGTACAGGCGTCGCATCTCCAACACCAGTCCTGTATATCGTGCCCCATATTTACCCAATAGAACCTCTGGCGGACCCGAGATGTTGTCTTTGTCCTGCCCAAATGGCCGCCGGAGCGGGTACCATGCACCTGCTGTAATATGATGTTCTTAAATTTGTCTGGGACTATCACCAGCCAGGAAGTTCTCTCAGAGGGAACCTCCACCCACTTGCGATAAAAGATGTCTTTCAATTCCAGGGTTTGCCACTGAGCCCAATATGCCTTTGTTGGCGCCCCGAGGGAGGTGACCTCTTCCCCATTAGGTCTTTGTCCCAATCGAACCCATTCGTACACCGGTCCCAGTACGGGATCCTCCCGCTGGGCCGTGCTCCAAGCCAATGTTCCATATTCTTCATCTGTGGTTAGTGGAAAAATTGGCCCTCTCACCCGGGTTGCACAGACGACGAGGGTAGGGGTGGAGTCTGTCAATTGTTCCCTCTCCTCGTGTCTCGCACAAAATTTACAGTTTTCCCCCAAACAAGGACGTCGAGAGAGTTCATCGGCATTCCCATGGGCCTTCCCTGCCCTATGGGTCACACTGAAATCGTACTGCTGCAACTTTTCCAACCACCTTGCAATTTGGCCCTCAGATTCCTTGAACCGGAGGAGCCATTGCAGGGAGGAATGGTCAGTTCGAACCAGAAATTTCCGCCCGTACAAGTACGAGTGGAAATGGCTCATGGCAGCCAGCATAGCCAATAACTCTTTACGAGTGACACAATAATTTCGCTCGGGCCTACTCATGGCCCGACTATAATACGCAATCACTCTCTCCACGCCCCCCTGTTTCTGGGACAAAACCGCGCCCAATCCTTCCTGGCTTGCATCCGTGTCCAGGGTAAATGTCCCGTCACTAGTGGGGTACGCTAGAATGGGTGCGGATGTCAAACACCCCTTCAATGCTATGAAGGCCTCTTGGCACTCCCTTGTCCAATTAAATCTCGTCCCCTTCTCCGTAAGCCTGTGAAGGGGACAGGCCAACTCTGCAAATTTTGCCACAAAGCGCCGGTAGTATGAGCAGAGTCCCAAAAATCCCCGCACCTCCATGATGGTACGTGGTGCGGGCCACTCCTCTACCGCTATAATTTTGCCTGGGTCTGTTTTTACCCCCTCGCGACCAATGACGTGACCTAAATAGGCCACCTCTCCAGCAAACAAAGTGCACTTACTCGGACTCAGCTTTAACCCTGCCTGTCTGAGGCACCCAAACACCTGGTCCAAATTAGCTATGGCTTGGGGGAATGTTTCAGCATGTACCAGGACATCATCCAGGTACACCAGGCATGACTGCCATGGCATGCCGCCCAGTACATGCTCCATCAATCGTTCAAAGGTGGCGGGGGCGTTACACAAACCAAACGGCATCACAGTGAACTGATACAGCCCCTTACCTTACCTGTGGAAAATGCCGTTTTCTCCTTCCCTGCCCTATCCATCTCCACCTGCCAATACCCACTCTTGAGGTCCAAGGTTGAGAACCAATTTGAGCCCGCAACGGCATCGAGGGTATCGTCAATTCTTGGCAGGGGATACGAGTCTTTGAGTGTCACGTTGTTCAGCTGGCGATAGTCCACGCAGAAATGCGTGGTCCCATCTTTCTTTTTGACCAGCACAACAGGTGACATCCAAGGACTTCCCAAGGGCTCGATGATACCTGCATCGAGCATTTTTTCTACCTGCTCGTCAGCTTCCTCCCTCTTGCTCCAAGGGAGCCGTCGGGCGGGCTGACGAATAGGCCAGGCCTCACCGGTGTGGATCTGATGTTTCACCAGGCCCGTACGTCCAATATCCTCGGAGGACAAGGAGAAGATATCCAAATGGGATTCAATTAATTTGTGTAAGGCCTCCCTCTGGGTACCCTCCAACTCTACACTACTTCGATTTACCATCTCACAAATGGGATCGGGCCAATTCCTAGTACTTTCTGAAGACTCCCTCTGGGGCCAGCTCGGCTGGACGTTCTCGTCCCTCACTGGCGCGACTTCATTAACTGGGGTGCAGCCGGCTATCTTCGTGCCCCGTCCTATAGTGCGTGGTTCCGTACTAATATTAATTACTCGGACGGCCACCACCGGCCCGTCCGTTTTTACGAGGGTGCGGCCCATGACTAAACCCGGGATGGACTGCTCTGCCACCGGTTCGACTAGGCCGCAGGACTCCTGCCATGTTGGGCGAGCTAGCCATCGGGCCGGCACTATGGCCTCGGCCCCCGGGGGAATGGTCACGGCCTCAGACCTGCAAGTCCCTCGGCCGTGCTCACCCCTCTCAATGGCAGCTCATCTACTCCCACTTGCAGGGTCCCCCGGCACAAATCGATTTTACAACCGCTGGCAGTCAACAAATCCAACCCTATTAAGCATGGGTCGCACACCTCTGCCACCCAAACTTCTATTTCTCTCTTTATCGACCCTAACTTGAGGGTTACAAAACCACGCCCTATGATGGGGGCCGTTACCCCGGTATCCAGCTGCAAACTATGATTTTCCAGACGCTGGATTTTATCCCAGCCGTCTGCACTCGAATTAAGGATCACAGGGCTGATGATCGTGGCGCTAGCTCCTGTGTCCACTACGGCGTCTACCCCCACGCCGGCAATTTTGCACCGAATTGTCAAGCTACCTGTACCAATTTGGCCACAATAGATGACCTGTCGCGTCAATGAGGGCACTTCACCATCCCCTACTACCGAACACGGCCCTGTATGCTCGGCACCTTCTAGTTTCCCAGGCCCTGGCGGGCAGGGGGGGGGGGGGGTGTCTGGGGTCGGCTAGTCCGACCCGTACGAGGTGGAGTTGATGGTCTCGGCTGCCGGGGTCCATCCCGGCACGGAGCTCGGCACTCCCACGCACGGTGACCCAGCCGGCTACAATTAAAGCACCTCACCTGGTAAGGTGCTTGTCTCCTAAATTCCAAATTTCCCCCCCCTGAAAGTCCTAATTGGGGCATTTGTCCGTGGCCTACCGGGGGCCACCTCCGGAGCCGCCTGCCATGGTCCAGGTCCCGCCAGGCGCTGGATCGATCGAATTAAGAGGAAAACAGGAAGAACAGGAACAGAACAGGAAGAACGACTGGCAATTTTGTGAAAGCTTGTTGCTTTCACATCGACTAACCCCCAGACCGTTCTGTTGTGGTGGGACCCTTGACCAGCAATATTTAATTTAGACCTCCCACTGAACTCACTCAATTATATGAATGTTCAGCACTTTATAAGTAGGCTTGAAAGTGGAAGTTTTGTATACTGATGTAACTCGAAATCACAATTCCAACAGCATCACAAAACAAAAATTGGCTGGAAGAGCGGTGGAGCTTGCACTCTATCTTATGTGTGCTTGGAGGATGACCCCGGTGTCTGCTTGCAGGATGCAAGCATGCCCCACTAATAAATTAAGCAAACTGACTAACCCAAATGCACCATCACACCATTAAGTGAGTGCTTATTTTACCATTCCATATATGGGTTTTATCTTGACTGCCATCCTGTTCACATTATTCCCAGTGCCAATCACCTGTGAAATTCACGCTTTACTATCGTTCTCACCTATTTTGCCCCCATAAACAAACGACAGCATTAAGCAGCTTTTGAACACTTGTTCACCTGTAGGCATTTCACAATTATGCAGTAACCATTTGCCAATCTAAATCCATTGGTTGACATGTGCTGTGGTTGTTTGTTTCTTTCCAGACCGTCCTTGCCTCCAAACAAGCAAGCAAATAAGAACCTGCTTCTCCGCGCCATCAATGAGGCCCAGCAGTCGATTGCAAACACAACGCGTCTCCAACAAGGCTGGTTATCCTCATATGTGGATCCATTTTTAAAAGGGACACTCTGGGTTGGAGTCGACCAATATGCTTGTGTAAAAGTCCTTGCGTAAATAATTGATAAGTTTTTTTGGTCAATTTGTGCTTCCATTGTGAGAGAAATTGTGAAGAAGATGATCCCTTGTCGTGCCTAAATATGCTTTTGGACGAGCTTGTGCTTCCAGGCGACGGGGCTGAATAGCGCAGCCTACGTGCTTTCTTTAAGTTTGGTTTCTGCATGTTGTATAAAGAGCCAAGGGATTAAAAAAGACTTTAAAACTTAGGTGGGATTAAAAGACACTCGGATCATTGATGTCACTGGTCCTGCAACATAGGTGGAGCAATGAACGGAAATTTGATTTCTTTCTTTCTATAATTTCTTCCCCACCGGCGATGGATTTTTTTTTTTATCGGATGGGATTAGACCATGGTTTATTCCACAATGGAAATCAAATATGTCCAAAGGTAAACTGAAACTTACCCACAAGTGTCCTAAGTTTGACTTCATCTGTTTATTTTGATTATTTACTTCAATTCTTCATTTGAGATAGTTTTCATTAATCGTCATGAAGTTTTCCTGTCCCGCAGCAGCACGTAAACGGCAGCTTGTAACTGTGGTACCACGAGCGAGGTCACAAGAAGAGTGCAATTCCAAACATTGCCGAATGGAGGACATGGATCACAGAGTTGGAAACGTGATCATCAAGCGCCATGACAAGGCGACTGCGGAGCAGCACAGCACTACTAAAATGGCAATTCGTGAGCAGGGGATGAGATCGACAATGAATATGGGACAACTATTTGAAGATCATTATGAGCAGAATCTTTATATGGCCCCTTCTACACAGGAAGGTAAAGCAAAGAAAAGGTGGAAAAGTTTGTGCTATAATGTAAAATAATGTAAAACAAACGAGCTGTGCATTCATGAACCACGAAGTATGCTTTCAGGTGTTGCGCCATTAATAAAAATAATTGTTCTGGTTCCCTCTGTTTCTCTGGCATGTTGTCCGGTTTCGTTTTCACTCTCTGGGTGCAGGAGTTAGCCAGTTTTCAGATGCAATAGTTGGAGGAAAGGTGAGGGACACACGATCTTTCATCCTGACCCAGCAGCAGTACCAAAACCAGCTCCAAGCCTCAACTGCGGTTGCAGACGCTGTGCCGGCTCTGGTCCCAGTCACAGGTCCTGTATCGACCCCTGTCGCACTCCAACCACTGAAGACTCATTCAGCAGAGCAAGCATCCAGAACTCTCCCCATGATTGGTGAAGGAGAATGGAATCTGAAAGCAACACGTGTTGTGCATGGCAGGTGTGTGGGGTGTAAGGGGCTGGCTGCAGGTGGGTCATCTATGGATTAAAACGGTGCTTTAGGATTAGTTTTAAATAGAGTTGATAAAGAAAATAAATCTAAAAAACGTTTGCGATTATCAGTTAAAATGTGATTACCATTTTGGGACGGTGGGGTGTACAACGCAGGGATGCTTCATCGTATCAAACGGTGACTCCTAAGTTCATTGTGACACTGGACGGTGCTATGGAGCAGGACACCAGCAGTCCTGATCGAGACCCGCCCGATGTAGAGATGTGTTTTGACGACCTGGAGTTAATGGAGGAAGATGAGCAGGAAGAAATTGGTGAAGATGAGGGCCAGTTGTTCGTGCAGGCGTCCGATGGGAAGTTGGTCCGGCTGCCGACTCTGAAACCCCTCGCTTTTGCCTTGGGAGGCTCTGATCGTGAGTCAGGGTGGTGTGTACGCAGTCTTGTGCTTTAATACTGAGTTGGGGCATTCACATGTGATGTTGTGGGCATCTTAACCTTCACAAACACTTACTTTACCGGTGTCACATTGATGACAAAATATTGAAGGAGTGCACGATACCATTCATTTACAAAATGATCACACATGAAAAGGCAGTGTATTTGCCAATTTGAATCACGAACGATAATTCCTCTTTTGAGTGGGCCACCATTGTGTATAAGGTAAACATGTACCACGTGTCACGGTCCACATCATCACTTTACGTTGAATTCCCCGTTTCTACCAATACACATTCCAAAACAAGGCTCATTTGAGGTGAGATATCTACGGACCCGTTGTGGATGGGTACCCTGCTAGCAAACATTTATTACTCTCTTCGATACATGGCTGAATTTGACAAACAATTGCACTCTGTGTATGTAATTTGAACTCCCAGCACATGTACGAGTGACTTCTTATTTAATTTCGCCAAATAAGTGGTGTTTCCATCTTGAGATGTCCACTGCTGGCAGCGATATTCATGTGATGTGTGGTTTTAGGTCATGTAATCTGTTTTACTCATTGGTCAAAGTCTTGTATCCTCCCCAAGCCCTCGTTCTTCCCCAAATCCTTTATTAGTCCCCTACGATATGTCTCGATATAAGTCCCGATATAAGTCTCCCTTTATTAGTCCCTACTATTAGTTGTACACCGGAGGGGACTATAGGTTTGCACGCCGTCTATCCGTCTGTCAGTCCGTCAGTCTGTCACGCAAAGAACAGTTTTCCGGACTTTTTTTCTAAACTCTTAATGCTAATGACTTCAAACTTGGTACATCGTTTCCTCGTGATAAGTTACAGATCAAGTTCGAACTTCACGACGTTTCGACCATTTTTGACAAAGTTATGGCACTTTGAACTTTGGAAATTTTTTCTCAAAGTCTCCCTCTATGTCCGTGGTTCTTAACCTGGGTTCGACCGAACCCCAGGGGTTCAGCGAGCCAGTCTCAGGGGTTCGGCGGAGGTCCTCCGAAACGCATTGCAATATTTTTTTTTTTTTTTTTTTTTTAAGTTTTGTATCAATTTCGAATCAATGTGTAATTACGCTTATTATTAATATTGTTGCGGATTCGGGGGTCGGCGCTCCCCTTATCAAGGGGGGGTTAATCCCCTTGTCTTTTAAGCTGGCCGTCCCCCAATCCTGGAAATTATGACGCTCCTCTCGGTCGGAATCAGCTTGTGTGATTGGTCAATGAAGTCCCAAATACCTACGTACTAACCCCGACCGTGAGCAGGGAAATAACTCCCACTCGAACCACGGAAAGATGGAATATTGCCGAGCGGTTAGCAATCCGCGATCCGGGCCGTTAACAAATACTACACCCGATTATAGCGGTTTCCAAATCGTGCCACAGGTACTCAATCGAGAAAAGACTAAAGCGATCGAATAAGAGGAAACCAGAGTAAGGGAAGAACAAAGAGTGGGTTTATTAATTATGTACAAAACCAAAAGAAGAGGAAACGAAAGCATGTACAAGAAGAAGAAGAAACAAAAGGACACAGGGCAAGCTTATCTATACAGTCTTACTTACAACCCCTGACAAACAGACAGACTCACACGGGATGGCAGCTGGTAGGGGAGGAAGGTCCAGGCAGGTAGGCTCCGTCCAGGCTCCGGGTCCGCGGGCGAAGAACAGCAGGCAGCTTCGCGTGTCGTTGGTGCGTGACCGGACCTTAAATATGCGAGGGCTGCAATGCCGCGTACATATAGCGTGCCAAACGCTCTCTCTCTCCCGATCACTCGATGTCCGTATCAAATGGAGCGCTCCCGGATCAGTCCGTTAACAATGGCTCGTGGCGCAGTCCTCTCAATAGCGTTGCAATCAGACGTCTCCGCACAGTTCTGTTAATAACGACGGTCCCCTGCGCAGTTCTCCTTCATCATCAGCCGTCCCCGCGCAGTCCGTGATAGGGCTTGGCGTGTGCGCTTATATAGTGCGCTTATAGATCAATCTGCGCCACGCCCGCCAGCGAGCTCACCTCTGCCCTGGTTGGTTAGCGAGGGCTCACCGGCTCCGCCCTTGACAGCTCGTTGACAGGGCCATGCCTCGTTCTTGGCGCTCCGCCCCCTTCTTCTCCAAGCTTGACCGCGTGCGTAATGGCGTTTGGAGCAAGGCAGCGAACGCTGCTGGGCGAGCAGAGGCGCGTAACACAATTTGGAGAGAGAGACTGGCAAAATGGACGGAATGGGGCCTATCTTATTTAATTAATGCAATGCAGATTCAACTATTGGGAACACAGCCTTATCTGAAACACATACTAAGGAAATAACTGACAGTCCTATGGTGTCCTACGTGTTGCATATGGACTAACTATGGGTGCGACCTTTGACCTTATTAAATGATGGGATATTTACAAGAGTTATTATTTATTTACAAAAGTGAGGGTTCTAAAAACCGCAACACTGCACCCTCCTTTCCTCCAGGCCCGGCCCGGGCCGAAACAACTTTAACTTAGTGTGATACTTAGGTGTGGTTACCCTCTACTTTTACCCTCACCCTGAGTGCGACAGTTTTAACACTAAATATGTCCCGCCTGCTGCGTTGCATTCTACCTATCAGACATGCCCACAGACTAACCGAATTACGGAATGGTTCTCAAACTATACATTTAGCCGGTGGGGAGCATTATTTACAAGAACACTAATTATTTACAAACTGTCACCCAGGACCTGTCTTTTGTGGGAAAAGCAGAACTTTTTGAAAAGAGGAAAAATTCCACACTGCACTGCACTGATACACCATACCATATGCACCAATAATAAAAATGCACCAAAAGCACCAAAAAGCACCATCATGAAAAAAATGCACAAAACACACATTTTAAAATAATAAAATGGTGTCTTCTTTCTTCTCTGCTTGTCTGCTGGGCCGCTGGTTCTGGTTGTCGATGGATCTTATTCATCTTGATGTTATTTATAAATAAAAGGGCACACACCGCATCCGCTTTTTATTACTCATGGCCAGCAGGGCCAACGTAGGTGGTCCACTGCATGGCATGGAGGCCACTTTAAGAACAGTGGTCCGCAACCAGATACAGCTGGCAATAATGGTCGGTCCCAGCAGACGTGCCAGGCCACAGTATGTGTGGTCCATAAGGTGGTGCTAGGCCACAGAACGTGTGGTCCATGAGTGGTGCCATGTCACAGAACGTGTGGTCCATATGGTGCATCAGTGCAGGCCGGAGGCAGCGGAGGTGCGGGCACACAACTGCAGTCACCTGCGCACTCCCCCCGGGTCCAAAAAAAAAACAAGTCCATGAGTGGGGGAAGGAGGACAAGCAAAGCAGCGGCAAGGGCGCAAGGGTACACATTAATACAAGATAATGCAGACATGAAGGGCGCGGGAGAGCGAGCTAAGAAAGCTCGTCCCTAACGTTCGTCACCCCCCATGTTACCTATTCTACCGTTGCCCCTACCCCGTATTTACACAATCTACACATTTACAAATTCCGTCTCTACATTTTGTCGTTCCCATCCCCTCTAGTTCCAAATTCGTCATCAATCCCTCCCAAGAAGGAAGAGATGGAATACAAACAGTCAACCCCACGTCGAGATGCATCTTACATTCCCAAATGTCTGCCAAAAAAATGTGGTGTGGAGTTTTATCACCCAGGTGAGTGGATGCGGATGGTGCGAAGAGACTTTCATCCTAGCTACACTTCTAAATGACATTAACACTCTACTCTACCCGGGGTCTTGCCCTGCCAAACCATTGGCCATCTTTACACTATGTGGTTCTAAAAACCAATTCCCATTGAACATACTGTGGTGCCTCCCAATTTGGGGTCTCACTCCCCCGAGTTTTCAATTCTGTGCCCTCGCACAATTTCAGGGCTGGGTCGTGTGGCTCACCAGCAGGTCCGCTCACCTGCACTCCTCCGCCACTGAACGTCGCCACCCGAGCTTACCTGCTCCTTCACCCTAACCTACCTGGGGAAGGCCCTCCCTGGCGCTTACCCCCTCTGTGTCCTCTCTGGCACTGGGCTACCCGGGTCCTTCTCTGGATCCTCGGGCCCCATTGAACTCTAACTCTGGACTCTAACCTGGCTCCCAGAGCCTACCTGCGGCCTCACCTGGCCGACAGACTAACAGTGGCGGAGTGCCCAACCAACCATTCTCACTAACAGGCCACACGCCCAGCCATTTCACTCCACTAATGCACCCATCAAGCAGTACTCTGCTACTTTCGCACCACAGATGTCAATATCCAACCACAATTTACCTACTCCCTCTACCTACTTTTAAACTACCCTCCCCGGGTACTCGTGAAGGGGTCCATCCTTCCCCCATCCACTCTTTCGCACCACACACTCCACTCCACGTATTCCACACTACTCACTCCACACCATTCATTCCATACTCCATTTAGTCCAGACCATCTATTCCATCCAACCATTCTCCCTTGCCACCATGCAAGCCAATCACTCAATGCACAATCACACACATCCTCGATACTCTGCTCAATACACTTTCTACACACACACACAGCATCCACGAGCAATTCCTCATTTCATCCGCAACTTAAAGCTCATACACACAGCATCATCTGGCTATCTATTGCCCTTCTAAGATTAGTGCTTCCCTGTCACCCCTTATACTATTGCACATCCCACGTCGTTATCAACCATCTAATCTACGTCCCCACTACCTGTCCAAAAGTCACTACTTAAATCTTGTCACCTATGGTCATCTCTAGATTTCTATCATTATCCTAGCCCACCCTGGCTAGCTCTCACCACCAAACCCCATAGAACTACTGCTCCTTTGCCCAAAGTGGTAGTGAATGGTAAAACTACCATCCATCACAATCACTACTACCATCAGTCCACTACACTACGAGCCTCGGTGCGGGAAATACATTTCCATAGCTCGACTTCGAAAAGCCGGCTATCTGTGCGGATGGTTGGTCTACTGTTGGTTGGGTCCGTCCGGCATTTACGATTCTGGGGAGGAGGTTTTGTCGGGCCAAGGCTCCAAGCACCATCCCTACGCAGGGCCTTGCGCTCCCAAGTGCATTTGCCCAGCCTTGCCCGGCCGGAGCACTGCCACCACAAGGGGGCGCCGCTCTGAACCCTTCTCCTTCCCCTCGAACCGGGCCGATCGCTTTGCCTAACAAAGCGCGGTACCGACCGTAGAGGGCAGGACCCGGCCCGAATCGTGCACGGCACTCCGTGCAGGAGCGACGCGGCTACGATCCCGGCCGGCTCCCGCAGCACACAAAGAACACCGCGCCCCGAGAGCTCGCGTCGGCTAAACGTCGGCCTAAACGCTAACCCGGTTAACGTCGACGCCCGACTCGCATGCTCACATCCACACGCAACTCTTCCCATACTCACACATCCAGGTGTCTCCATACAACTCCATGCATTCCATGCATTCCTCTCGCGCACATTCTTGCGCATTCATCCTCCTCGCACACTCTGTTATCACACACTTCGGAACACACCTCTCTTGCGCACTCGCGTCTTGTGCACACTCTCCCGGTACGTACTCCGTACCACTCATAGGGGTGCACTCTTGCATCCACCCATTCAGCGCACACCTACCCACCGGTGTGCAATCCCCCGTCGCACACCCAATCACGCGCTCCACAACCAACCCAGGTGTGCATTCTCGCACACCCGCCACAGCCAACTCACTCTACGTGTCACTCTCACTCTCACACCTACGCTCCATCGTGCATTCTCCCTCACTCTCGACAACACACTCGTGCTCCGGCGCCATTCGCACACGCGCGCCATTTCTACTCACACAGCGCACCATGGACCTCCCACAAACGCCCGGGTTACGCTGGAATCCCAAGCGCGCAAAAATTATTTTTGCGCCAAACACTTTCCCGCAAAATCTTTTCGCGCCATATACAGCCCGGCCTACCTTCGGGATCCTTTTCTCCACACGCACCTGCAAACTTTCATTGGGGTTAAGCACGGCATCACGGTGTGAATTCAGACCTTGAGTACATTCCATTCCTTCCTCCCGCGAGTGCTTTTCTACGTCCGCTGTCTCTCCAATTTCCACTATTTGTTTGATTGATGCGATTTGAATTTCTCTTTCCATTTGAATTAATTCTTTTTCTTTTTCCGCCGCTGCATATGAATTTGCCCTGTCCAATTCGGCGGCCGTCGGGTTTTTCACACCCCGAGTCGCTATTTCTATCCCGGTCCACCCGGCTGTGCCTGGCTCAACATCGCTCAACCCGCGCTCCTCTAGCCGCGTTGCATCGTTGCGTACCCGTGTGCCTCTCCCGCGCAACTCGCGGTCTCTGTCCCTCCCCATCTGCTTTACCTCATCCGTGGCCTTGTCCCTCGCCAACCCCTCATTAATTTCTCGGGCTTGGCCACCCATGTCCTCCAATTGGCCCCCTAATTTGTGCTCTAATCCCCCCAATTTGACTTCTAACCCCCCAATTTGACTTCCCAATTGCTCCCCCATCCTATTTTCCATTCCCTCACTATCGGCCCTCATTTCTCCCATCTCTTTCCTTAATCCCCCAATTTGGCTTCCCAAATCATTTTTTAATCCCTCAATTTGGTTTCCCAACCCCATTTGTACGACCGCCTCTAGCTGCACCATGAGGGCTTGCATAGCTATCCCTCCCGCTTGTGCAGCGGGCGCGGCCCTCGCCGCCGTGTGCGAGGCGCCAACATTTTGCGCGCCTGCAACCCCCTCTACCGCACCCTCATTGCTTTCCTCTTCCATCTCTCCCAATTGTTCCCTGGGGTCCTGGGTTGCCTCTAATTCTTCTTCTATTTCCCCCACCGGCATCCGATCGCCTTGACTATCCATGGCATGACTCAATTTGGATCTTTTAATAAAAATTTCGGCCGCTCAAAATTTTGACAATTTTTGTCCAAAAAATATAAAAACTTGGTTCGGGTCCAATCCCACTCCTGACACCAATTGTTGCGGATTCGGGGGTCGGCGCTCCCCTTATCAAGGGGGGTTAATCCCCTTGTCTTTTAAGCTGGCCGTCCCCCAATCCTGGAAATTATGACGCTCCTCCCGGTCGGAATCAGCTGGGGTGATTGGTCAATGAAGTCCCAAATACCTATGTACGAAGCCCGACCGTGAGCAGGGAAATAACTCCCGCTCGAACCACGGATAAGATGGAATATTGCCGAGCAGTTAGCAATCCGCGATCCGAGCCGTTAACAAATACTACACCCGATTATAGCGGTTTCCAAATCGTGCCACAGGTACTTAATCGAGAAAAGACTAAAGCGATCGAATAAGAGGAAACCAGAGTAAGGGAAGAACAAAGAGTGGATTTATTAATTATGTACAAAACCAAAAGAAGAGGAAACGAAAGCATGTATAAGAAGAAGAAGAAACAAAAGAACACAGGGCAAGCTTATCTATACAGTCTTGCTTACAACCCCGGACAAACAGACAGACTCACACGGGATGGCAGCTGGTAGGGGAGGAAGGTCCAGGCAGGTAGGCTCCGTCCAGGCTCCGGGTCCGCGGGCAAAGAACAGCAGGCAGCTTCGCGTGTCGTTGGCGCGTGACCGGACCTTACATATGCGAGGGCTGCAATGCCGCGGACGTATAGCGTGCCAAACGCTCTCTCTCTCCCGATCACTCAATGTCCGTATGAAATGGAGCGCTCCCGGATCAGTCCGTTAACAATGGCTCGTGGCGCAGTCCTCTCAATAGCGTTACAATCAGACGTCTCCGCACAGTTCTGTTAATAACGACGGTCCCCTGCGCAGTTCTCCTTCATCATCAGCCGTCCCCACGCAGTCCGTGATAGGGCTTGGCATGTGCGCTTATATACTGCGCTTATAGATCAATCCGCGTCACACCCGCCAGTGAGCTCACCTCTGCCCTGGTTGGTTAGCGAGGGCTCACCGGCTCCGCCCTTGACAGCTCGTTGACAGGGCCACGCCTCGTTCTTGGCGCTCCGCCCCCTTCTTCTCCAAGCTTGACCGCGTGCGTAATGGCGTTTGGAGCAAGGCAGCGAACGCTGCTGGGCGAGCAGAGGCGCATAACACAATTTGGAGAGAGAGACTGGCAAAATGGACGGAATGGGGCCTATCTTATTTAATTAATGCAATGCAGATTCAACTATTGGGAACACAGCCTTATCTGAAACACATACTAAGGAAATAACTGACAGTCCTATGGTGTCCTCCGTGTTGCATATGGACTAACTATGGGTGTGACCTTTGACCTTATTAAATGATGGGATATTTACAAGAGTTATTATTTATTTACAAAAGTGAGGGTTCTAAAAACCGCAACAATATTATTATTATTTTGCTATGTATGTTACGAACGAATGGAAATGTTATTTGTAATTGTATTCCCATCCCATTCATGGTTTCTCTGGTCTGTGTTTAAGATAAGTTGTTTCACACTGACTGTAGTAAGTTGAATCAATGAGCAACTTGCTAATTATTCTGTTGATGTTGCTTACTTACTTACTGGATTTTGGACTTTTCAGGTGTTCGGAAATTCCAGTGAATAGCCTCGATTAGCTTGCCGTGTGCCGTGCGTCATTGGTCGCACCTTACTTTGGAGTTACTGATTAATTGAAAAGTAAGTTGGAAATGTTTGTGGATATGCAGGGCGGGTTCAGAGTTATATTAAAGTCAAAAGTGGATGGTGATTATAAAATATGATTGAATTACTCAGAAAATTAGGTGGAGGTGATATAACTCCTTTGGTCGCAATTCAAAACTAACAATTCACAGTTTTCTACGTAATATTATAATGGGATTTGAGGTGACATAGAATTGAGTAGATAATAAATCCCGTCATCGTAACTATAAGTTATGTTTTCTTCGTTAAAATTTCTTGGTTTGCAGAGGGGTACTTTTCAGAGGGTAAGCATGTTCCTTTTTTAATTTTTGTCATATAATCATTTGCCCGAACTCAATTAAGATCAGTTTGTTACTTTTTTTTCTTTTTTTTTTGCAGTATGTTGAGCAAAAAAAGGAAGTGGTCGGGGGATTACGTGCGATTCGGGTTCACGTGTTTGACGTAACGGGACGGAGCAACTCCAGAGTCAGCATCCTCAATGCATGCTTTGCAATGTCAAGTTGAGCAACTCCAGCCTAGCACCAGCAAAACTACAGAAACACTTCAAAAAACTGCACGGCGAGGGGCAGGACAAAGACGCAACGCTGGATGAATTCAAATTGAAGAGAGTCCGATTCGACGCAAGTGCTACCTTGCCCACTCTCGGCTTCGTTCCAATTGACAAACCGATCCTCACCGCGTCGTATGAAGCTGCGTACCTGATCGCAAAGCAGGGCAAACCGCACACCGTTGGCGAGACACTCATCAAACCGGCTGCATTGAAGATGGCCAACATCATGCTGGGAAAAGCTGCTGAAAACAAGTTGTCTCTCGTTCCACTCTCAAATGACACCATCAGATGCCGAATCGATGACATGAGCGACGACATCCTTGCCCAGGTAGCTGCAGATTTAGTCGCGAGCCTGACGAAATTCAGCCTTCAACTCGACGAGACCACCGACGTTTCAAATTTGAGGCAGCTCATCTTATTTGTGCGTTATGTCAAAGGAGACAAGATCAAGGAAGACTTTCTGTTCTGCAAGCCTCTCACAACAACGTCGAAGGCAGCTGACGTGAAGAAGCTTGTGGACGACTTCTTCAGAAGCAACGGCCTCTCCTGGAACATGGTGTCTGCAGTTTGCTCGGACGGAGCTCCAGCCATGCTGGGATGCAACTCCGGTTTTGGAGCGCTGGTGAAGGCCAATGCACCACACATCATCGTCACGCACTGCGTCCTGCACAGACACGCTCTGGCATCAAAAACCCTGCCTCCAAAACTGGCCAATGTTCTGAAAATCGTTGGAAATTGTGTGAAGCCGTGCTCTGAATCATCGCATCTTCAAAGAGCTGTGCAATGAAATCGGCTCTGAATTCGAAGTCCTTCTCTACCACTCTAACGTTCGATGGTTATCACGAGGGAAGGTAGTGAGCCGTGTTTTTGCCTTGCATGTAGGATTAGCCCTGTTTTTGCAAGAACACCAGCATTGCCATGCAACGCGCTTCCAAGAGTCAGAGTTCATCCTCGCCTTGGCGTACTTGGCTGACATCTTCGACGCACTCAATCATCTCAATTGCCAGATGCAAGGCGGTGGAGTGAATGTCATCGAATCTGAAGAAAAGCTGAGCGCTTTCCGAAAGAAGTTACCGTTGTGGAGGCGGCGAACAGAGAACGACAACTTCGCGAACTTTTCACTACTGGACGAGTGCGTGAACGGGATCGAAGATGAGTCTCAAGTTGGAGGCACTGCTGTACCGGGGGAGCTGAAGCAAGCGATTGCCACGCACTTGGATGAGCTGGGAAAGTCATTCGACGGCTACTTCCCCGACCAAGAGCAATACCCAGCATGGGTGCGGAAGCCGTTTACTTTCGACGTTGCAACGGCAGATGTCAACGACCAATACCTCGACGACCTCATCGAACTTCAGCAGAGCCAGACTCAACAACAACTCTTCGGCACAACAACGTTCTCAACGTCTTGGTGCCACCAAATGGAAGGGTATCCTCACATCGATAAAATTGCCCTTGAGATCCTCACGCCATTCGTTACGGCGTATCTCTGCGAGCATGCATTTTCGAAACTGGTGGACATTAAAACAAAGAAAAGGAGCAGGCTTGCATGTGAAAATGATTTGAGGGTGGCCCTTGCCAAAACAAAACCATGCATTTCCCAGATCGCCTCCCAAAAAGAAGAACAGAAAACGCATTAAGATGCCATTCTTCCTAATTTTTTGGTCAAATTTGAGGGGTTCGGCGAGTGTTCGGTGGGTTTCGTTTGGGTCCGGCACCTTTAAAAATGTTAAGAACCACTGCTCTATGTTGTTCTTCAACTCTGCTGGTGGTGTGTGTCTCCCCTCCCCCTCTCTTTCTCCTGTTCCTTTTGTTCCATTACGTCCTGATTCATTCTATATTCTAGCTATTCCACGAGCCTCGGCATTGTATACAAAAACAAAAAGTGGGAAGGTGGGGGTCGTGTGCTGTGCTCTTTCACTTGAGGACTGTGCTGCAACGCTCTCTATTGGCCAGCAAAAAAGGTGTTAGGCAAAGACCATAATCTTTTCTTTTACAAATACACCTGCATTGTCTTCTTCTGTTTCTGTGCTCTTTTCCAGCTTATCTTCTGAGGGTCACCTTCCTCCATTATGGAATATTAATTATGAATGATGCCCCGATTCATAAGAATGGTGCTAAAACGGACACTCCTAAGTATAGACCAGTTAGACTTCTCCTCACCATAAGCAAAGTAATAGAGTTGATAATTGCAGCAGTCCTTAAGTGTCACCTTTCTCTGTAACTCTCAATCATCTCAGACCATCAGTGTGGCATCCGGCCAAGTAATTCCATCGTGGACGTGCTAATTATTCTGTGTCGGCAATGGATGTATGTTCTGTATCTCAAACAAGAGGTTAGGGCTGTCTCATTGGACATATCCCATGCGGCTGATTTTGTCTAGCAACCAATTCCTGATTTCCAAATCGTCAGCTAGTCTTATCCAGGATTCACTCATAGATTGTCTATCAGATTTCGCATGCTGCTCACAAGTGTGACTTTGGACAGAATATTATCCCATAATGTATCACTGGTCTCGTTCAAATAAATGTTCTCGGGCCAATCCTGTTCGATATACGTACATCATTGACTTATCTTTGTCACTGGAACATCCATTTTCCCAGAGTGTCATGAAATCTGGACTGGTACTCTTGCCCTCCTTGAAACTCAATAATCTAAGGCCTTCCATGTCGTTGAAGTCTTGAATCAGGAAACTGAATCTGAGGGTCTGCCCTGACAGGTCGCACACTAGAAATCCTTTCCTTGTTTCCCTCCCCAAGTTTAAAGTCGATATTCACCTCCATTCTTTTCCAATCTCTTTTCTTGCCATTGTAACTGTCTTCCTGAGTTGGTTGTGTCGAGCGCTTCCTGACATTATTTCAAGTCTACTGCCAACCTCGAGGCTTTTTTCATTTCAACAACTGAGCTTTACTACACCCTGGAGGCCCTGTTCTTACTCTTGAACTGCCATTCCTCTCCTTGTGTTGTAGTGCATCCGTTCGTTTTTGTCTTCCCACTAGTTTCCCTTTTCGTCCATTTTGTCTGTTGATTCATCGCTCTGTCACTCTGCCCTTTCATGAGACTCAACACTTAAATAATGATTTTAAAAAATTGAATATCTATATATATAAAACACAGTTTGTGTGTGTGTGTGTGTGTGTGTGTGTGTGTGTGTGTGTGTGTGTGTGTGTGTGTGTGTGTGTGTGTGTGTGTGTGTGTGTGTGTGTGTGTGTGTGTGTGTGTGTGTGTGTGTAATGTTACCGATAGACTCCTAAACGGAGAGGCTCACGTACTTGATATTTGGCACAAACATGGCCATGTTTGCCATTCACACCACATAGGTTTTTTTTTCTTTCATCTTCAGATCCATATTTTTTTTCAGCGAGGAATACTATACACGGAATCTGAATCGGTTGCAGAGCAGCGCGCTGATTCGACGATTCGCGTGCCCTCCCCCCCTCCCCCCTCCCCCTCCCCCCCCCTCCCCCCCCTCCCCCCCCTCCCCCTCCCCCTCCCCCCCTCCCCCCCCTCCCCCCCTCCCCCTCCCCCTCCCTCCCCCTCCCCCCTCCCCCCCCCTCCCCCCTCTCCTCCCCCCCGTTCCCCTCCCCCCCTCCCCCCCCTCCCCCTCCCCCTCCCTCCCCCTCCCCCTCCCCCCTCCCCCCTCCCCCTCCCCCCTCCCCCCTCCCCCCTCTCCTCCCCCCCCGTTCCCCTCCCCCTCCTCTTCCCCCTCCGCTCCCCCCCGTTCCCCTCCCCTCCCCCCCGTTCCCCTCCCCTCCCCCCCGTTCCCCTCCCCTCCTCTTCCCCCTCCGCTCCGCTCCCCCGCCCGGCAATGCCGGGTACTTCCCCCCCCTCTTCTCCCCCCCCCCTCTTCTCCCCCCCCCTCTTCTCCCCCTCCCCCCTCTTCTCCCCTCCCCCCCCCTCTTCTCCCCTCCCCCCCTCTTCTCCCCTCCCCCCTCTTCTCCCCTCCCCCCCCCTCTTCTCCCCTCCCCCCCCTCCCTCTTCTCCCCTCCCCCCCTCCCTCTTCTCCCCTCCCCCCCTCCCTCTTCTCCCCTCCCCCCCCTCTTCTCCCTCCCCCCCCCTCTTCTCCCCTCCCCCCCCTCTTCTCCCCTCCCCCCCTCTTCTCCCCTCCCCCCCTCTTCTCCCCTCCCCCCCTCTTCTCCCCTCCCCCCCCTCTTCTCCCCTCCCCCCTCTACTCCCCCTCCCTCCCTCCTCCCTCCCCCTCCCTCCTCCCCTCCCCCTCCCTCCTCCCCTCCCCTCCCCCCTCCCTCCTCCCCTCCCCCTCCCCCTCCCTCCCCCTCCCCTCCTCCCCTCCCCCTCCCTCCTCCCCTCCCCCTCCCTCCTCCCCCTCCCCCTCCCTCCTCCCCCTCCCTCCTCCCCCTCCCTCCTCCCCCTCCCCCTCCCTCCTCCCCCTCCCCCTCCCTCCTCCCCCTCCCCCTCCCTCCTCCCCCTCCCCCTCCCTCCTCCCCCTCCCCCTCCCTCCTCCCCCTTCCCCTCCCCCTCCCTCCTCCCCCTCCCCCTCCCCCTCCCCTCCTCCCCTCCCCCTCCCTCCTCCCCCTCCCCCTCCCTCCTCCCCCTCCCCCTCCCCTTCCCCCTCCCTCCCCCTCCCTCCCCCTCCCCCCTCCCCCTCCCTCCCCCCTCCCCCTCCCTCCCCCCTCCCCCCTCCCCCTCCCTCCCCCCTCCCCCCCTCCCTCCTCCCCCTCCCCCTCCCCCCATCCCCCTCCCCTCCCCCATCACCCTCCCCTTCCCCCTCCCCCATCACCCTCCCCCTCCCCCATCACCCTCCCCCTCCCCCATCACCCTCCCCCGCCTCCTCCCCTCCCCCCTTCTCCTCCCCTCCCCCTCCCCCCTCTTCTCTCCTCCCCCCCCCTCTTCTCCTCCCCTCCCCCCCTCCTCCCCTCCCCCCCCGTTCCCCTCCCCTCCCCTTCCCCCTCCCCCGCCCGGCAATGCCGGGTACTTCTGCTTGTACAGGAATATAAGGCTCATGGAGTAGCTAGACCACTGCAAGAAAAAGTAATAAATAAATAAGAAAACATTCCATCTTTATGTAATCATGGCACCAGTACTATGGTCTAGTCTCAACTAGCTAAGTGTGAGCGGTTTCCAGAAACTTTGCTTTTACAGTATTATTGAGGCTCTTTATTTGAGGCTTTAGTCAGAACCAATTGTCAGCCTTCTTTCCATCACCAAGGTTTGCTTTAACTGATGAAATTGACTGTGTGTATCTACGAAGCCTCAGGCATCCTTTCCTTGCCTTTGCAGCGAAGATTCTGGAACAGAATGCAGTGGGCAGAAGAGCAGCCGAGCGATGTCGCTTCTGGCCTGGCTGCGCCAACGGCGATTCCTGTCCCTTCCACCACCCGTCACAGCAATGCCGGTTTGCACCATCGAGCCGCTACCAATTTTATTTCCCCTTCCCCCACCCTCACCTGCCGTGGGCTCTTAGACAGGGAAAACCTAACCAGCATTTGTCTTTGAACCCGTAGTTTGTTTCCAAACTGCAAGTTTGGGGATCGTTGTTTGTACATACACCCAAACTGCCGTTTTGATGGCCAGTGCATGAAGACTAACTGCCCATACACCCATGCTAGCCGGAGAGCATACTCCATGCCAACCAAGCCTGGTGAGTAAAAGTGATGGGAAGTGGTGATTTTGAATGGAAAGTGTGAATGAGAGGCAAATATTAAACCCATGACACCCCCCCCCCCCCCCCCGCCCCACCTTGTTGAACTCCCAAAACCCTGGGTTACTGCTCAGCTCCACTCCCTTGTTCCTTTTTTTCTCCTGCTTTTGAGGAACCTCCTTTCTCAGATTAGATATATCCAACCAACTCCTCCCTCCTTGTCTTCAAGTTGGCAGTACACCACTATCCTTACCTGTGATCTTATCTACTAATTAACTCCCAAAACCTAACCTTTTTGTTTGCAGAGTACTGTGGTTCTTCCTCGTCTCTCATCCCCTTTGCATATTCATTCATTCCTGTCAGTATGTTGCACTTCTCCCTTCTGTCAAGTCATTCTTCTATGAGCCTCGATTTTGTATAAAAACAATTGTGGTGCTAATGTGACAATGGATCTGGACATGTGACTAGCTACCCTTTGGCGGACCTTGCGCTGTGTGCTTTGCCTTTTTTACGGCGTAGCCCATAGAGCAAAGCCGTCTGGAACAGTGTTTGTCTGTCCATATGTATGTAGGTATGTCCCCTCAAACTTACACCAATCAGAGCTGAGGACCTGGTCACATGACAGGGGTGATGTGATGTCACTACGGCGGTACGATGGCTGACTCTGCACATCGCCATTTTGATTCCGATGCCGTTCATGCCAGACATATCATTGAACCTGTCATGTATCACAATCTGCATGCTCTACCTTTACGTTTTTCATTCAGTGTGAAACAAATACAAACACGTGAAACACATGAAGGAAAACATGTGAAAATAAGGATCTTTTATAACACTCGGTTGTTATCGTGGCTGTGGTTGGTGTTGTTTGTGGGTTAATTCTGTGTTGTTTTATATATTTTTGCTATTGCTTCGCAAAATATCACAACTGTGTATATAATTTTGTATGCTGTTCCGTGTCCTTCTGAAGGGTTTCTATTGTCGTAGATTAATAAATGTTTCCGTTCAAACTGCTATGTGAATAAACTGTGGCGGACACAAGGGACAAGAATTCAACGCACCAGCAGGTGGCGCTAACGTCCAGGCGGGGAACTGTAATGCATGCCCCGCCTATCGGCCGATCGGCCACGCCCGGGGGCAAGGCGTGGCCTCGGGACATATATGCGGGCTCTAAGCTCGAGCCCGCCCAGTGCTGAAGTGCGACCTTTGAATAAAGACTCTTTGTTGTACCAACGCGTTGTGGCCTACCTCTCTGGCAATCGAGTCGTGTGTGCGCAGCACCACACTGGTGACCCCGATTGGTTCAGCCGTTGCTGACCACCGAACGCGCCATGGCTACCAACGCCGTCGCAGTCAAACTCCTGGAGTTTTGGGAAGCGCAAGCCGACGTTTGGTTTTTGCAAGCCGAAGCTCAATTCCAACTCCGAGGCATAACGGCGGACGAGACCCGGTACTACCACGTGGTCGCCGCCCTCGGGCCCGGCACTGCCGCCCGAGTCGTGTCCATCCTTCGGCGCCCGCCGGGCGACAACAAGTACGAGGCGCTCAAACGTCTCCTCATCACACATGGCTACCATATATGCGGGCTCTAAGCTCGAGCCCGCCCAGTGCTGAAGTGCGACCTTTGAATAAAGACTCTTTGTTGTACCAACGCGTTGTGGCCTACCTCTCTGGCAATCGAGTCGTGTGTGCGCAGCACCACACTGGTGACCCCGATTGGTTCAGCCGTTGCTGACCACCGAACGCGCCATGGCTACCAACGCCGTCGCAGTCAAACTCCCGGAGTTTTGGGAAGCGCAAGCCGACGTTTGGTTTTTGCAAGCCGAAGCTCAATTCCAACTCCGAGGCATAACGGCGGACGAGACCCGGTACTACCACGTGGTCGCCGCCCTCGGGCCCGGCACTGCCGCCCGAGTCGTGTCCATCCTTCGGCGCCCACCGGGCGACAACAAGTACGAGGCGCTCAAACGTCTCCTCATCGCCATGTTCGGGCTCACGGAGATCGAACGGGCCGACCGCCTCCTGGACCTTCCCGCCCTCGGCGACACACGACCATCCATCCGGATGGATTCCATGCTGTTCCTGCTTGGAGACCAGCCCCCGGATTTCTTATTCCGGGCGCTTTTCCTACACCAGCTACCTGCACAGGTATGCCTCGCGCTGGCCGGTTCCAAAATAAAGGAACCCCGCGCCCTGGCTGGAGAGGCCGACAAGTATTTTGCGGCCTGTGACACGCGGTCGGTGTACGGTGCTGCCGTAGTGGATCCCGGCGTGGAGGCTCCAGCGCTCCCGACTTCCCTTGTGGCCGCTGCTACGCCCCATCCACTACCGCCGCCGCCGCCACCACCACTGCCGCCGGCACGGCTGCCGCGGCCGTTACCGCCGCAAACCTGGTGCTACTACCATGCCAGGTTCGGCCGCCAGGCTAAAACGTGTCGCCCGCCGTGCTCTTTTGACGGGTCGGGAAACGACCGGCGCTCACTTGCGGCCATGAGCGTCGGCCATTCCGGCAGCCTCCTTTTCATCACGGACACCTTGTCCGGGCGCCGTTTCCTTTGCGACACAGGAGCGCAGTTAAGCGTCCCCCCCCCCGCCTCCGCGTCCGACAAGCGGGCCGGGGCCCCGCTTTGCTTGCCGCCAACGGTACACCCATCCACACATTCGGGAAGCGTTGCCTCTCACTGCGGTTCGGAGGGCAGCGCTTTCAATGGTCGTTCGTCACCGCCAGCGTGCCAATGGCACTGCTCGGTGCGGACTTCCTATGTGCGAATGGGCTGTTGGTCGACGTGAAGCGCAGACGGCTCGTCCAGGCCGAAACCTTCAGCTCGCTCGCTTGTTCGCTGAGCGGCTCGTTGAGCGGCTCACCGAGCGGTTTGCCAAGCGGCTTGCTGGAAGGTTCCGTCCCGGCGAGTTTCTTTTGCACGCTTCCGGCAGTGGACGACTTTACCCGCCTCCAAGCCAGTTTCCCGGCCCTCACGCGGCCCACCTTCTCAGCGGTGGCCGTTAAACACGGGGTGGAGCACCATATACCCACAGTCGGGCCGCCGATCTACGCCCGGGCACGCCGACTCGAACCCACGAAGCTCGTGGTGGCGAAAGCGGAGTTCGCCACGCTGGAGCGGCTGGGGATCGTACGGTGCTCCAACAGTGCTTGGGCTTCTCCTCTGCACATTGTGCCGAAGCCCGGCGGGGGATGGCGGCCGTGCGGGGACTACCGCCGGCTCAATGATGCCACCGCTACCCGGTCCCGCATATCCAGGACTTTTCCGCCCGGTTGGCAAACACGACCGTGTTTTCCAAGGTGGACCTCATCCGGGGCTACCACCAGGTCCCCGTACAACCGGGCGATGTCCCGAAGACGGCCGTCATCACCCCTTTCGGCCTCTTCGAGTTCCTGAGAATGCCTTTCGGGTTGAAGAATGCGGCCCACGCATTCCAACGGCTTATGGACAGCGTCTTGCGTGACTTACCTTTCCTCTTCGTCTACCTGGACGACATCCTAGTCGCGAGCGCGTCCCGGGAGGAGCACCTGCTCCACCTCCGTACGCTTTTCGAACGCCTGGGCCAGCATGGCCGAATCATCAACCCCGCAAAGTGCTGTTTCGGCGTCGCCATCATCGACCTCTTGGGGCACCGCATCACCAGGCACGGGTCCCTTTACCGGCCAAGGTGGAGGCGGTCAGGGATTTCCCTCGCCCCCGCACGATCAAGGGGCTCCAGGAATTTCTGGGCATGGTAAATTTTTACCACCGCTTTGTGCCCCACGTCGCCCAGCTCCTCCGCCCCCTGCACGAGGCCCTCCGGGGCAAGCCGGGCAAAGGTGACGTCGCCTGGTCGGAGCCAATGGCCACGGCGTTTGTGGGCGCAAAGCTGGCCCTGGCCAACGCCACCATGCTGGCGCACCCGGCGCCCGATGCACCGATCGCCGTCACCACCGACGCGTCGGACTACGCGGTGCACGAGCAGTGGGTGCGTGGTGCTTGGCAGCCGCTGGCGTTTTTTAGCCGGCAGCTTCGCCCGCATGAACGCCGCTATAGCACCTTCGACCGCGAGCTGCTAGGGCTCCACCTGGCGGTCCGGCACTTCCGCCATCTGCTTGAGGGCCGCCCGTTCACGGCTTTCGTCGACCACAAGCCCCTTGTGTTCGCGATGGCCAAGGTCACCGAGCCATGGTCGGCAGGGCAGCAGCGTCACCTCTCTGCCGTGTCCGAGTACACGACGGACATCCGTCACGTGGCGGGTAAAGACAACTCGGTGGCGGATTGCCTTTCCCAGTCCGTCGTGCATGCGGTCCACCTCGGGGTCGACTATACCCGGATGGCGGAGGACCAGTCCGCCGACCCTGGCGTCCAGGCCTTGCGGACCGCCGTCACGGGCCTCCGCGTCACCGAGGTGCCGTTCGACGCCGCAGACGCGGCCCTCCTATGCGACGTCTCCCTCGGCCGTCCTCGCCCCATCGTGCCTGCTGGCTGGCGGCGCCCAGTTTTCGACGCCATCCACGGCCTGTCCCACCCGGGCACGAAGGCATCGCAGAAGCTCGTCGCGGCGAAGTTCGTCTGGCATGACCTCAGGAAGGACGTCCGCGACTGGGCCAGGACGTGCCTCGCGTGCCAGCGCGCAAAGGTCCACCGCCACACCCAGGCCCCGTTGGCCCCGTTTACGGTGCCCGAGCGTCGGTTCGACCACGTTCACGTCGACTTGGTGGGACCTCTGCCCGCCTCGCGAGGGTTCACACACCTCCTCACCATGGTGGACCGCACCACACGGTGGCCGGAGGCCGTGCCATTGGCGGCGACGTCTGCGGCTGATGTGGCGCACGCCTTCATCGCCACTTGGGTTGCCCGGTTCGGTGCCCCCTCGGACATCTCGTCCGACCGCGGCCCCCAGTTCACATCGGAGCTCTGGGGCGCGGTGGCGCAAGGGCTCGGTGTCAAACTACACCGCACCACAGCCTACCACCCCCAGGCCAATGGCCTGTGCGAGCGCTTTCATCGCTCAATGAAGGCCGCGCTCCGGGCCAGCCTCCGCGACGGCAGCTGGGCCAACAGGCTCCCCTGGGTCCTGCTGGGCCTCAGGACGGCGCCCAAGGACGACCTGCGCGCGTCCTCGGCGGAGCTGGTCTTCGGGCAACCACTGCAGGTACCGGGCGAATTTATCCCCGACTCCACGGCTCCTTGGTCCGCGGCGCAACAGCACTCCACCCTGCAGGAGACCGCCCGGAGGTTCGCCCCGGTGCCGACGGCACACCACGGTTGCCCGTCTGTCCACGTCACCCCGGAGCTTCGCACGGTGGAGTACGTCTTCGTCCGGCACGACGCCCACCGGGCACCGCTACGGCCCCCGTACGACGGGCCCTTCCGCGTGCTGGAGACCGGGGACAAATATTTCACACATCGGCGGTGCCCCGGATCGTGTCTCCGGTGGACCGCCTCAAGCCGGCCCACCTCGATCTGGACCACCCCCCGCAAGCAGCTCTGCCTCCGCGTCGAGGACGCCCCCCGGCGGTCAGACCCCCGGCACCCCCCAGCCCCGCCGTCCCGCTGCCCCCCAGCCCTGCACGCATCGCCAGGGGGCGTTTCAGCCAGGTCATCCGGCTTCCCCGCAAACTCACCCTTCAGGTGCGCGGGAATTCTGGGGGGGGGGGGGGGCGCGTGTAGCGGACACAAGGGACAAGAATTCAGCGCACCAGCAGGTGGCGCGAACGTCCAGGCGGGGAACTGTAACGCATGCCCCGCCTATCGGCCGATCGGCCACGCCCGGGGGCAAGGCGTGGCCTCGGGACATATATGCGGGCTCTAAGATCGAGCCCGCCCAGTGCTGAAGTGCGACCTTTGAATAAAGACTCTTTGTTGTACCAACGCGTTGTGGCCTACCTCTCTGGCAATCGAGTCGTGTGTGCGCAGCACCACAAAACCATACATTAGCACTTCTTCCTCTTCTTCTAAGTCGCAGAGAGGTTTTTTTGAACTGGCAACTTTGTGATTAAACAAACGATTTTTTACGTCGTAGATGTTTGGTTCCTGTGTTTACAGCATTTGTCTCTCCGTATGTATGTATGTCCCTCACATATTTATCCTCCATATTGGGTGAGTTTTATAGCTGCCAATTATGCTTCTGAATGGTATAATATAATGCCATTTGGCTTTTCCATTTGTTTTTCTTTTAACACCCTTTAAGGGAACGTTTATATATTATGGTCATATACCTGGTTGGGGCAAATTATCACACTTGATGATTGGGGGGAACTGAAATTATGACAACAGGCTGATGATATATCCTGGTGTTGGCTTAGCGGTTAGGGTGCCGGCTTGGGATCCTAGGATCCTGAGTTCGAATCCCGGTCGATCGCTGAATTAACACCAGGGGGGTTGACTCAGCCTGTCATCCTTCCGAGGTCGGCAAATTGAGTACCAGCTTGCTGGGATGAATGATCCCGGTGTTTACCACGGTTTAGAATTAGGTACACCGTATCCCTTCTCATCGTAAGAGGTGACTATGGGTTGGCGTCAGGAAGGACATCCGGCCATAAAAAAAACTGCCTCAAAAAGGGAACCATGAGGTCATGGGGCCCGCAAGGCTAACCCTCGCTCTGGCGGAGAAAAATGGCCTCAAAACGATCATTCGTTCATTCATTCAGGCTGATTATATATGATGGGGGGAGAGGGGGGTGCACACCCCCCAAGATTATATATAATTAAAACTGGTGTTGGTGTAACCGTTATGGTGGAGGGCTTGGGATCCTAGGGTCCTGAGTTTGAATCCCGGTCAGCTGTTGAATTAACACCACGTGGGGTTGACTCGGCCTGTCATCCTTCCAAGGTCGGCAAAATGAGTACCAACTCACCGGGTCCTCTCTCAAGGAGGTTGGCGGCAGGATTTGCACTCAGGCCGCCGTAAAACACCTCATTCCGTAACACACACAGTGGTGTGTGTCAGGATGGTGCTGAGGTCACTTTGATAGTGTTGCTAACTGACCAACATATAGAATAAACCAGTGTCTCAATGCAATATAGAAAAGAAGGGACATTCAAAAAAATCGCGTGTGCATGCTGTACACCCTTGTGTTCTTAGGAGGAACAAAGTAATGCTCTAGAAAAGTTCATATAAAGGGGTGCCAATTTGATTCATACACCTGCATGAAGAAGGAAATGTATTTTATTTGCCAGATGTAGGATGCCCCTATGTCGGGCGATTTTTTTTGAATGTCCCTTCTTTTCTATTGTTCAACATTTTCTATAAGCTATGGAATGTCCCTTCTTTTCTCTACTTTGCCACATGACACATACCCTTATATAAAGGGGCCTTTTCTATGCCCCTGACATTTTACCCAATAATGTGCCTTCCTTTCTTTAGTTTGCCACATGGAACATCCCATATAAAGGGGCCTTTTCTATGCTCCTGGCATTTTTCACAAGATACATTTTAAATACAAACAAAATGAATTTGTTCATCGTAGAAGACTTTATTCAAGACGATATAAAAGACTTGAAAAAGTAAGGGGAAAAAAATTCAACCCAGATGGGACTCGAACCTACACTCCCCAGCTTGGGAGTCTGATGCCTTATCCATTAGGCCATTAAGCTAGCACATTGGATTTGGGTAATAACATTTTGAAGATTTATAACGTGTGTATATATTTTTATATATTTAATTTTAAAGCAACAAACGAAAGCACTTCGGTGGAATTTGTTTTGAAAGCCATTAACTAGACCTATTGGCTCATGTATATTCCAAGATTCAGCTAGTTTCAATGTATAGCCTTTGAGATATGAGCGCCAACACATTTTTTAGCGGGTGGACGGACGGACGGACAGACACCAACGTGATTTTGAGGGTTTTCTAAATAAAACTCAAGATTGTGGAAACAGGCGTTGCTGAAATTTGGAACACATTACCTCAACGCACAAAGCATTTACTTCTGTAATTAGCAGCCGATTTCGTCCAGTATAAGCCGAGGAACGAATTTTCAGTCCCCATGTTAAAGCTGAATACAGAGAAACGATCCCTTACATAAAGGGAGGGGCACTTTGCACCTCACTTTGATCTATTCACTTCCATGGTGACAGACAGCTTAGAGACTTAGAGTACTTCAAAATAATTTCATATTTACATTATTTGCTAACTGGTATCTCCACCCAGGTCATACTATCCAACTAAAGTATCAAACAAGCCCGGCTACGCCGCTGTTAGACTTTCGGTCTTGTTTTTTTTTTTACAGTTGTGGAGCAGCTACGGGTACAGCCGATGCAGTGCAAGTTTTTCCCAGACTGCAAGAAACCCGACTGCACGTTCTACCATCCCAAGGTAACTTAAACGAAACCTTGAACATTGACCAAATTCCACTTGCTCTATTTTATATCTCAGATAGCTTTTGACAAACCGTCCCATTCTTCGATTATACCCCACCAGCCCTGCCGTTACGGCTCCTGCTGTAAGCGTTCAGATTGTTCATTCTTCCACCCTGAAGTCTCCTTGCCACCGCGTGAGGCTTTGCGCTGGGTCAGATCTCAACAGGTATGCCACAAGTTTGGAACTTCTGCCAACTATCTTTCTGTGCTTAGAATTCTCATGTGATCCAGCAGTTTTGCCCACCTAATCTTACTTATATTGTCCTCATATTTGTATTTCCCCACACAGCTTTTTTATTTATTGGAACCTATCCAAATATTGAAAATACCACACATCACTTCGCTGCAGGCAATACTAAGAGAGGGAGGAGAATGAGTAAGGGGAGAGGAGAGAGAGGTGGGGGAGAGAGGGGGTAGGGTGAGGAATGGGGTAGGGTGAGGAATGGGAGAGTGCGGAGGGAGAGAGCAAGGAATGGTGGGAGAGTGACGACGCACCACACCTCGCTATCCACTCTTGGAGGGAGGTGCAAGGAGGGGGTGGGAGCGAGAGAAAAAGAGAGAGGGTCGGGGAGAGGGAGAGAGGGGGAAGGAGTGGGAGGGAGAGAGGCTCGAGGGAGAGAGAGAGAGAGGGGGAAGGGGTGGGAGGGAGAGGAGGGGTGGGGGAGTGAGGAGAGATGAGGGGTAGGGAATGAGGAGAGAGAAGGGTGAGAGAAAGGAAGGGTGGGGAGAGCAATGCATCACTTTTGTTCCCCTTTGTGCTTTGAAATTATGCTTTTGTTCCCTATTGCGAGTACTTGACAATGTGCCAAGTTTCAAATTTTTCCATTCAGCGGTTTCCGAGAAATATATATTTTAATCATTTGCATTTGATTCAAAATGGCTGCCTTACCACTTGACCTATGACGTCATAATTATCATAAAAACATTCTGCATAGGTGACACTCCTACCCTGAAAGTTTTGTCTCAATTGGACATGTGGTTGCTGAGAAAAATGAGGTTTAGCCCGTATGGACAACAACAACAACAACAACAACAACATGCATTTTAAGGCCATTTTCCCTGCTAGAGCGGGGGTTAGCCATGCGGTCCCCATGACAATCTTCTCCATTTTGCCCTATTTTCTGCATCTCCCCTTGTTAACCCCCTTGCCCGCATTTCTTCTTCCACCATCTTTAGCCAAGTCTTTCTCGGTCTTCCCCGTCCTCTACTTCCTTCTACATTAACTTCCATCACTCTTCTCAACCAGTCACTTTCATCCTTCCTCAATACATGACCAAACCATCTCAACCTGTTCCTCTTCACAGCATCAATCACAGGCAATATTCCCATCATCTTTCGCAATTCATCATTTGTCTTCCTCTCTCTCAACGATACTCCGCACATCCATCGAACCATTCGCATTTCCACCCTTTCCAGCCTTCGTTGCTGCTCTACGTTCATTACCCATGTCTCGCTCCCATAAATCATAACACTTCTCACACATGCAGCATACACCTTTCCCTTCAGCTTCAGCGACACTCTCCTCCTCATCAGCACGCCACTCAGTTCCCGAAACTTCTTCCATGCACATCTCACTCGAGCAACCGTTGCCGAGTCTGATCCACCTTCTCCATTCAGCATGTCTCCGAGGTAGCAAAATGTTTTCACACCTTCCAGCTTCACGCCGTCTCCAAGATCCAACTCAACATTTCCTCCATCTGCAGCTCCCTCTGTGCACACCTTACATTTGAATGTAGCTGCCACACTGGTAAATGACCCTCTCAGACCACTACATTTTTGATGAACCCACTCAGCACACATTGTACATTGAATGGAGTTCACTCCGACACCCTTCCTGCACACAGCACACGGCCACTTCCCAGTTCTTTCCACCTCACCACATGCTTTACGACTTGCCATCACCTTTGTCTTTCCGATATTCACCTTCAGACCTTTTGTCTCCATACATTCCTTCCACTTGTTCATCTTTTCCTTCAGTCCATCCATACTTTCCGCAATCAACACCAGATCATCTGCATACAACAACTCCCACGGTAAACCCTCCTTTACGTTCTGAGCCAGCACCTCCATCACAGCTACAAATAGTAGTGGACTTAGTACCGACCCCTGATGCACTCCCACCTTCACCTCAAACTCACCACTGTTCCCGTCCTTCGTCCTTACAGCTGTGCGCGCTCTTTTGTACATTGCTATCACTACTCTGATCAACCATTCCTCCACTCCTAACTTCCTCAATGCCCATGTCAATACTTTGCGTGGAACCCTATCGAAGGCTTTCTCCAGATCAACAAACCCAAAAAACAACTTCTTCCTCTTATCCATGTACTTCTCCTGCAACTGCCTCACAATGAAAAGCGCATCTGTCGTTCCTCTTCCTGGCATAAATCCAAACTGCATTTCGTCGATCTTCACTTTTTTCCTTATCCTCCTCTCCAACACCCTTTCCAATACCTTCATTCCATGCTCCAATAACTTTATCGCTCGGTACGAGCCACACTCCAGAGGGTCACCTTTCCCCTTGTATAGAGGGACGATGGTACTCAGTTCCCAATCCACTGGAATGCGGCCTTCTTTCACCACCAGATTACAGATCTCTGTCATTCTCTTCACACCCCAACTTCCTGCTGCCTTCAACATATCTCCCACAACTCCCGTCGGCCCTCCCGTTTTTCCACTCTTCATTGCTTTTATCGCTTCCTCAACTTCCTTCTCAGTTATCTTCTCTGCCGGTCCTAAAACTGGGTTACTCTCTATGTTGCCATCCCATTCATTCTCTGTATTCAACAGCATTTCCATATATCTTTTCCATCTTCCTTTAATTCCATCTGGGTCGACAACGATTTGTCCCACTTCATCCTTCAAGCAACTCACCCCCATCACATCACACCTCTCTTTCGCTATGTGCTTTGCAATCCTGAATACTGCTTTCTGACCCTCTTCTGAATCCAAGCGTTCTCCGAACATTTTCCTACATGCCTCCTGCGCCTTTGCTACCTCATGGTTCTCTATCTCCCGCTCGTACCGTATCCCGTATCTCCCGTTCGGTTGCGCCGTATGGACAACCTGAAAACATAATGCCTACGGCCACCTTCGGGGGTGGAGGCATAAAAAAAACGTCAACCGATATCTA
>NW_027619057.1:2500-27500 GCF_964187855.1 Myxine glutinosa
CCCAGGATCAAATGGAGGGGAGCAATGAGGAGGCGGTTGAGGGGGGTATCAGACGCACAAAATGGCGCTCTCGCGCACGTGGTTGAGGGGGCGACAAGGCTGCGGAACCAATGAGCGCGGCCCAAATGCAAGACTTCATGGCGCAATTCGCCGAGATGCTGAGAATAAACGGGGAGAAATGGAGAAACCAAATTGAAGCAACAACGAACGAAATGAGGGCCGATAGAGAGGCATGGGAGCAGAGGGACAGAGACCGCAAGTTGGGCGAAAGGGTCCCAGGGGTGCACGAGGAGGTAAAGCGGGTCGAAAAGCGCTGGTTGAGCGAAGCGGAGGAAAGCACGGGTACAATGACGGGGGTATAAATCGCGACCCGGGGTTTGGAAAAGCCGGCGACCGATGAGGTAGAGGGAATTTTATTAAAGCCAACGGTCGTCGAGGTGAACAAAGAAATTATGGGTATAGTTGAAATTGGAGAGACCGGGGACTTAAAGTTAAAAGAGCAACAATCGGAGGAAGGAATGGAAATTGCTCAAAGTCTAAATGCACATCCTGATGATGTACTCGCTAATCCAAATGGATGTTTGCAGGTTTTGGTGCAGGGAGGAAGAAGAACCCCGAAGGTGAGACGTGCTGTTGTGTATTGTGCGGGGAGATTTTGTAAGAGGATGTTTGGCGACAAAAGAATTTTCACGCGCTTGGGATCGAGGAAGCATCCGGGCGTTGGTGAGGGGTCCCGTGTGAGTGGAAATGGCACGCGTTGTGGAAAAAAAGTGTGCGTCAAGGGGTGAGCGTGTTACGAAGCGCGAGTGTGATACCGAGTGCGAGCGAGAATGCACGTCGGGGTGTACGGAGTGTGACACGAATAGTGAGTTGGTGATGGCGCAGGTGCGAGAGGGCACATCGGAGCGCGAGTGTGAAACCGAGTGCGAGCGAGAATGCACGTCGGGGTGTACGAGTGTGACACGAATAGTGAGTTGGTGATGGCGCAGGTGCGAGAGGGCACATCGGAGCGCGAGTGTGAAACCGAGTGCGAGCGAGAATGCACGTCGGGGTGTACGGAGTGTGACACGAATAGTGAGTTGGTGATGGCGCAGGTGCGAGAGGGCACATCGGAGCGTGAGTGTGAAACCGAGTGCGAGCGAGAATGCACGTCGGGGTGTACGGAGTGTGACACGGAGAGTAAGGTGGTGGTGGAACGTGTGCGAGGAAGCACACCTGAGTTGGTCATGGCGCGAGTGTGGGAGAGCCCATCCGAGCGCGTTAGTGGGTGGATGCAAGAGTGCACGCCATGGTGAGTGTTACGGAGGACGTAACGGAGGAGAGGTGTGGACCAAAGTGTGCGCGAGAGGTGTGGTGTGTAACAGGGAGAGCGTTGGTGGAATGTACGGACGGCGTTGGAACGCCGGGTTTTGTGAGGGTGAAAGGGGTAGCGTATGCTTGTGAGCATGCCGGTAAAGCATCGACGGTAACCGGGTTAGTGGTTAGGGCGACGGATAGCCGATTCGAGCACTCGGTGCGAGGGGTGCTTTGTTGGGTGCGAGGCCCGGCGCGGGTCGATGCTGCGTCGCTTCTCTTCGAAGCGTCGTTGCCGATTCGGGCTTGGCCCTGCCCCGCACGGTCGAGTCCGGGCCTTGTCGGGCGAGGCGACCGGTCCGGTTCGAGGGCGAGTGGGAGGAAGCGGAACGGTGCCCCCTCGTGGGGACGGGGTTCCGACCAGGGGAGATTGAGCCATCGGGCCCGGGACCGCAAGGTGCCGCGCCGAGATGGTGCGTGGAATCTCGGTCCAACCAAACCACCTCCCTTGAACCGAAAGCCGGACGGATTCAACCTGCAGGCGACCAAACCACCCGAATTCATTGCTCGGCTTTACGAACCGAGTTTAATGATGTCACGGCGCACCGAGAGGATGTAATAAGTAGACGGGTGATGATAGTGTTTCGGCCCCGAAATTAGAAAAAAAAAAAGCAAAATTTGATGATTAGTACGGTGATTGGCAGATGATTGGCAGAATTTTTGATTGGTTGGATTTAGGTGTGCGAAATTGATAGGGAGAGACCCCCGATGTGGTGGGATGGCAAATCCACCATCCCTCACAGGTGGGGGCAAATGCGCAATAGCGTATGGGGTGTATGGCAGTGAAAACTAGCCCGGGTGGGTTAGGATATTGATAGGGATCTAGCGAAGATGACATTAGGTAACGTTAAGATTAGTTAGTGACTGATACCTGTAGTGGGGACGCAGGTAGTTTAGTGTGGATGATAATGACGTGGGAGCGCAATAGTTTAAAGGGACGACTGGGAAGCGCAAGTTTCAGAGGGGAGTAGTTAGCTGAGATGATGCCGTGTGTGTGAGGATTGAACAGGTGTGATTGCACAGGTGTGCAACTGAACAGGTGTATGGAGCAGTGTATGAGGGAGTAGTGGTGATTGCGTGTTGTGTTGACCAAATGGTCCAGGAAGAGGAGGAGGGTGCAGGTGGCACCAGGTGTGAGTGCACAGGTGTGCACCAACAGGTGAATGGAGGACAGGTGGATGCAATAAATGGTATGGAGTATTGGAATGGATGGTCGTGGAGTGAGTATGGTGGAAATTGTGGAGTGGAGTGGATGGTGCGAAGGTGTGGATGGGGGAAGAGTGGACCCCCATCACGGATACCCGGGGCAGGTAGTGTAAGTGTTAGGTAGAGGGTATAGGTAAATTGTGGTTGGATATTGGCATCTGTGGTGCGGGTGAAAGAATGGTCTTTGGATGGGTGCATTAGTGTTGTGGAAATGGCTGGGCGTGTAGCCTGTTAGTGTGTGTAGTTGGTTGGGCGCTCCACCACTGTGAGGATGTCGGCCAGGTGAGGCCGCAGGTGGGCTCTGGGAGCCGGTAGTTGTGGATGGGGCCCGAGGATCCGGAGGACGGACCCGGGTAGCCCAGTGCCAGAGGGCACCAGGGGGTGACAGAGCCAGGAGAGGGCCTTCCCCAGTTAGTTAGGTTAGGGTGAGGAGCTAGGTAAGCTCGGGTGGCAACTGCAGTGGTGGAGGTGTGCAGGTGGGTAGACCTGCTGGGAGAGCTACACGTCGCGGCCCAGAAATTGTGCGAGGGCACCGGGAGATGAATCGGGGGAGTGAGACCCCAAATTGAGAAGCACCACAGTTTGGTCAATGGGAATTGGTTTTTAGAACCCATAGTGTAAGTTGGCCAATGGATTGGCAGGGAGAGACCCCGGGTAGTGTAAAGTGTGTTAATGTCATTTAGAAAGTAGTTAGGATGAAGTCTCCTCGCACCATCTGCATCCACTCACCTGAGGTGACAGGTACTCCACACCATGCCATGTTTTAATTATTTTTACTGTGCAAATGTTTGGATTGTGAGACGCATCATGACGTGGGTGTGACAAACTGTGACATTGTGCTTTGATGTTCCATCTCTGCCTCCTTATGAGGATTGATGATGAATTTGGTGATGGCAAATTTTGAAGTAGAGGGATTGTGGAGACGAATTTGGTATAGGGGAAATATGGGGAAGACGTGACAGTAGTGACGAATTTGTAAATGTGTAGATTTTTGTACATATGGGGTAAGGGCAAGGGTAGGGTAGGTGACAGGGGGGTGACGTACGGTAGGGACGAGCTTTCTCACTTCGCCCTCCGTACGCATTTCGCCTTGCATTGCCTTATTGATGTGTACCCTTGTGACCTTACCCCTCGCTCAATGGTCTTTCCCCTTTTGTCTCCCACATGACCTGTGCGCCATTGGGTGCCGAGGGGAGCGTGCGTGGGTCGGCCATTGTGCGCCCGAAATTCCCAGAACCAGCTGTCTGCATCGATGCACCACATTATGGACCACATGCCTGTGGCCGAGCACCACTTATGGACCCCATGGGTTGGGGCATGGCCCCTCTGCTGGAACCGGCCATGAGGGCCCGAAATCTTGCTGGCGGACCTTGGCCACAGGGCACCGATGCCCCACAGGTGAACCACACTAGTCGGCCCTGTGGGCCATAAATAAAATAAATAAAAAGGACACATTGGGTGCAAGTTTTAATACAAATAGGCCGCCAGTAAGCAAAGCAAAATGAAAATGACAACATCTGGAAGACAAATAATAATCACCAGCAGAGGGAGCCGAAGAGCAAGAGACACCTGCAGGGTTAGGGGTTGTTGTTTTTATTTTCATGAACAATGGTGACTGCACCGATTGGTGCTTGGGTGTGTATTGGTGCGTTTTTGGGTGCGTTCATGGTGCGTCGATGCAGAGCAGACTGTCTCCCCCCCAGAAAGAACAATCACAGGTCCTGGGTTAGTTTTGTAAATAAAAATAGCGTCATTGTAAATAATGCTTCCCACCGTCAGTGTATAGTTTGAAGACCATTCCGCAATTCGGTTAACTGTGGGCGTAAGTCTGTTAGGCAGGGTGCAATGGAGCAGCGGGACACATTTATTTATGTTTTAAAACTGTCGCACTCAGGGTCAGGTTAAAAGTAGAGGGAACTACACCTACGTGTCACACTAAAAATAAAAGTTGTAGGCCCGGGACGTGCCTAAGAGGAGGAGGGTGCAGTGTTGCGGAGATGAGGACTGTATTTTTTTGATTGTGTGCTGTATGATTATTATTATTGTTTATTCTGCGCCCCCCTACCTCCGGAGCTGTGTAAAGGTGAAAGGGCATCCCATAATTAGTCCACAAGCATACACATCAGCCAAATAATAGAATACCTCTGTTTGATAGTTATCTCTTATTATGTGTTTTTAGAGTAAGGCTGTGTCTCCCATTAATTGAAATACTCCATTGCACCAGTGAAAGAAATAGATTCCCTTCATTCCCACTCCCCAACACTTCCATTCCCCCCTTTCCGTCAATTGCAATTCGCATTGCCAACTGCATGTTGGGCGGTTTTCCCTTCATCCGCCATTGACCACGAGGCAGGGTTGGGGGAAGGAAGGCGGGTCCCCACCTCGTCAGAGAGGGGAGGAGTGAGCCAGCCCCACTCGACCAACCATGAGCAAGGGGTTTGGCTTGAGAGGGCGGGGAGAGAACGTTTGGGGGAGGTTCGAAAAGGTTAAGGGGCGGGGCCTATATAACCCACGGCGGGGGTGTTCCCAGGAGAGATGCACTTTGAGTTGGTTGAGAGTCGGTCGTCAAGTGGAGAGTGGTGAAGAGTCAGTCAGTGGAGTCGGTTGCCAGAGAGAGTTGGTCACAAAGAGTTGGTCGTAAAGAGAGAGAAAGAGTCCTGAAGCTTGTGAGGGAAGGAGAGAGAACCCGTCACACCAAGGCTCCCCAAGCACCGCGTTGGCTCCACCAAGCGTTCACCTCCACCAAGGCTCCACCAAGCTCCGCGTTGGCTCCACCAAGCGTTCACCTCCACCAAAGCTCCACCAAGCTCCGCGTTGGCTCCACCAAGCGTTCACCTCCAGCCATCCACCTCCTGCCATTCCTGTCATTCCCCGCGTGAGTCAGTGTCTTTGTTTGTTCTGTCCTGGGAATAAGTTAAGTCTGTATAACTATAAGCTAGTATTTGCACTGTGTCACCTGCGTCTTATGTGTTGTAAATAAACCTTGATTGCTCCTTTTTGCTTGTGTAAATAATAAATTCAATTACTCTTCTGTCCGTCTCTTCGTTTTATTCCTTTTCCTCTTTGCATTCGTCGTTTTCGTCTTTTCCCCTCATTGAGCAGCTGCGGTGCGATCCGGCCAAAGTCCTGGGTGAATCCGGTGAGTCAGGGATCCTGTTAGGTCGCGGTAATACACCACCGCTCGGTCATCATAACATCTAAACCGCGATCTGTAACAATATATATATATATATATATATATATATATATATATATATATATATATATATATATATATATATATATATATATATATATATATATATATATATATATTGTTGCGGATTTGAGAATCCTGTGTTTGTAAATATCACCCTCTGTAAATAATGTAATAGTAATCCTTGTAAATACCTCCAATTGTGTAAAGATCAAAGGTCGTCCTTTTAGTTAGTCCATCGCACACACGTAGAGAACCATAGAACCTCTCTATAGTTATTTCTTTATTCTATGTGAGTTTAAGGCTCTGTTTCCCATTAATTGACTCTGCATTGCACCAAATTAAATAAGATAGGTCCCCTTCAAGGATTGCATTTCCCAGCCAAACTCTCCCTCTCTGTGCAAAACCGCTTGACAAGCGTGGGGTGCGCGCCCTCTCAACTGGCCCTGGTTTGGAAGCGGCATTCGCCGCCATAGTGAATATGTGCTGCGTGCTCTGTTTGGACAAGAAGGGCGGGGTCGCCGAGAAGAGACAAGCCCATGGTGCGCCACGGGGGCGGGGCTGTTCAGCTCCATGCCCAAGTAAGGCTACAAGCCCGTGGCTCGCCACGGGGGGCGGGGCTGTTCAGCTCCATGCCCAAGTAAGGCGACAAGCCCGTGGCATTGCCATATAAGGCCACAAAACAGAGCACGGGGCGGGACCCAAACGGCCGAGGGCGTGTCACGCCCCGCTTGAAATATGCGTGCGACAATCGCGCAAAGAGGGTACATGGTACGAGAAGCTGGTATGTGCTGCTGAACTGGTACGAGAGCGGGGTGCGTGCTGCTGAGCTGGGTTCGAGGCTGGAGCTGGGTTCGAGGTACTGGAGAGGAGAATCCCAGCGTTACCGACAGAGAGAGAGAGTCGTGGGTCGGAACGGAACCTCGCCAGATGAACGAACCTCCTGCCATTCCTGTCATCATCCCCGTGTAAGTCTGACTGTCGTCTGTCTGTCTGTGTTGTCTGGGGTATAAGTTAAGCCTGTATAGATAAGCTAGAAATTGCTCTGTGTCCTTCTGCTCCTTCCATTTTCTGTATATTACTTTGATTGCTTTTCTTCCTTTAGTCTTGTGTAAATAATAATAAATCCTGTTATTTCCTACCTTCGTCGTCTTCTTCATGCTCGTCCGATCGTCTTTGTGATTTCCCCATTGACTACCTGTGACACGATTTGGCCGATGCATATGAATCGGGTTTAGTATTTGTTAATGGCTCGAACGTCGTGTTGCTAAGACCGCTCGGCAACGAGAACATCCAAAAACCGGGGTTCGAGCGGTACTTGTCTCCCTGTTCTGCGGAGGGACGGATAAAGGTATTCGGGATAATCCCTGGAGCCATAACCCTGATCCGTTCCATCCCGCGGGAGAGCGTTACAAGTACCAGGAGCGGAGACGGGCAGCTTAACAAGACAAGGGGCTAACCACCTCTTGCTAAGGGGGAGAGCCGTACTCCGTATCCGTAACAATATATATATATATATATATATATATATATATATATATATATATATATATATATATATATATATATATATATATATAATATATATATATATATATATATTTATAATCGTTAGATTAAATAAGACGCGGACGTAGCTTCAGGACGTCGATCTTTAATTGTCGACCAAGCTTTCGACCAACAAAGGTCTTCTTCTGAGTCAGCCCCAAGTGCAACGGAAGCAACGGAATAACTTGGGGCTGACTCAGAAGAAGACCTTTGTTGGTCGAAAGCTTGGTCGACAATTAAAGATCGACGTCCTGAAGCTACGTCCGCGTCTTATTTAATCTAACGATTATATATTCAATACAAATGAGACGCCCTGCTCGTACTTTGGAGTTTCTACTATTTCTTACAGTTATATATATATATATATATATATATATATATATATATATATATATATATATATATATATATATATATATATAATATATATATATATATATATATTGTTACGGTCCGCGGATAAGGATGTTGTTTGCCGAGCGGAGGCACCGCGGGCCGAACAGTTTCCCCGATTCACCCGATCCCCCGAACGTTGGCCGAAATCGCGCCACAGATATTCAATTTGGAAACCTCTAAAGCGACCGAATGTAAAGAGGTAGAAGAAGAAGACGTATGGAGGAATAACAGGTCTTATTAATTATTTACACAAGGCAAGGCAAAGAGAGCAGTTGGTTATATACAGAAAATGGAAGGTGCAGACACACAGTGAAATCATTAGCTTACCTATACAAGCTTAATTAATAAACCCCAGGACAACGTGAAAGACAGACGGACGATCACACTTACACGGGGAAATGCAGGCAGGAAGGAATGGCTTGGAGATGGGTGGCTTTTAGAGGCAAGGAAGGTTCAGCGGGTACTGGGCACGGTCGGGCCAGAAGGCACCGCCTTCAAGAAGCCGAGCTTTGGTCCCAAACTGCGCGGGCGAAGTTCCTTTCTCCGTACTGCTGCCTCGTGCGCTCCTTGTGTTGCCCCGGTCCGCTTTTCCTGCAGCGCGGCACGTCTCACGGCGGCTCGGTCACACCTGCTCGTCTCCAGCGCATCTCCTAGACCCATCTCTGTCAAAGCTCATCTGCTTGGGGAGCGTCCCGCGGCGGGTTATATAGGCCCCGCCCTTCACCCTTGGCGAATCTCCCCCAAGCGTTCTCGCTCCGCCCTCTTAAGCCAAACCCCTCGTTCTGGGTTGGATGAGCGGGGCCGACTTACTCCTCCCCTCTATGACGAGGTGGAGACCCGCCTTTCTTCTTCGGCGTTACCTCGTGCGTAATGGAGTCAAATGCTGCAAAGTGGACGGCAGATGAAAATGCAGCAAAGTGCCTAAAGTGTCAATTGCAACAAAGTGGCAAACCTGGCACTTGGAAGCTGCCATGGGGCGTCGGAGGGCCTACTCTTATTTAATTAGGTGCAATGAAGAGTCAGACTAGTGGGAAACACATCCTTAGCCTACAGAGAATAAGGGACTAACTATTTAAAAGGATATATGGTGTCCTGTGTGTAGGTTTATGAAATTAACTAAGAGGACGAGCTGCGACCATTCTTTACATTACGAGGGTCAGTTACACACAACAAAATCATACTTTTCACATTCGTTACACTTTCTCAAAATTGTTACACTTCTCAAATTCGTTACACTTCTCAAATCCGTTACACTTCTCAAATTCGTTACACTGCACCCTCCTTTCTTCAGGCCCGTGCTCGGGCCTACAAAACTTTAACTTAGTGTGACACGTAGGTGTAATTCCCTCTACCTGACCCTGAGTGCGACAATTTTAAAACACAAATAAATATGTCCCCCTGCTGCATTGCACCCTGCCTAACAGATTTGCGCCCACAGGATAACCGAATTACGGAATTGTTTTCAAGCTATACATTTACGGTGGGGAGCATTATTTACAGTGACGTTATTTCTTATTTACAACGGAACCCAGGACCTGTTTTGTTTTTTTTTCTTTTTAGGGAAACAAAGAGAATGAAATTCCTGTTGGGAGGGAGGAGACAGCACGCATTGCATCGATGCACCAGTACCAATAACACCAAAGCACCCAAAAGCACCCAAACGCACCAACCAGTGCACAGTCATTACTGTTTGCAATAAACACACAAAAAAAAACAACTGGTGGTGGTCTTCTTCTTCTCTGCTGGGCCGATGTTCTTCCCGATGTCTTCTTGCTTCATGCGGCCTACTTGGAAATATAAAAAGCACAAACCGTGTCCATTTTTATAAATAAGGGCCACAGGGGCCAACTAAGGGTGGTCCACCTGTTTGGCATAGGTGCCACCTTACCGAGGTCCGCAAGCAAGATTCCCTGGCCACTATGGCCGGTCTCCAACAGAGGTGCCCTGCCCCAGAACCTGGGGTCCATCAAGTGGTACTCGGCCGCAGAACAGCGGTCCATAAAGTGGTACATCAATGCAATGCATGCTGGTTGAGAGGGTCCTGGCACACAAGACGACCTCCGCACGCTCCCCTCAACACCCAGTGGCGCACAGTCCTCAGGTGGGAGACAAAAGGGGGGAAAGACAGATGAGCGAGGGGTAAGGTCACAAGGGTACACATCAATAAGGCAATGCAAGGTGAAGTGCGTACGGAGAGCGAAGTGAGAAAGCTCGTCCCTACCGTACGTCACCGTGGTTCGGACCGTGGTTTGGATCCCCGCTGGTCCTCGCGGCACGCGAAACTGCCCGGCGCGCACCGAGGGCCCGATTCGGCTATAAGTCGCTCTAACCGCTAACCCGGTTACCGTCGATGCTTCACCTGCATGCTCACACGCATACGCTACCCCTTTCACCCTCACCGAGCTCGGTGCTCCAACGCCGCCCGTACACCCCGCGTACTTCGCTATTGCACTCGTTCTTTCGCGGTCACACACCTGACCACCGAACACCTTGGCACACACTCGTCGTTCGCACACTTCACCAACACACCTCTTCGCGCCCCCTTCTCGGTCACCTCCTCTGTGACAATCACAGGTGTGCTCTCACTCGCACACCCAACCACGTGCCTCACTACCAACTCAAGTGTGCATTCCCACACACGCTCTACCATTCCAGGTGTGCATCCTTCCATTCCAGGTGTACATCCTCTCACCTGCTACAACCAACTTACGCTCCGTGTCACTCTTACTACTCTCATCTCCACACTCGGTCGCGCACTCACCCTTACTCTCGACAGCGCACTCTTTCCTCATGCACCCGTCCGTTACACACCTTTCTCGCGCATCCTCTTGCGCACACTCTCTCGTTACTTCCTCCGTAACACTCACCACAGGCGTGCATCCTTCCTTACTTTTGACAGCGCACTCTTTCCTCATGCACCTGTCCGTTACACACCTTTCTCGCGCATCCTCTTGCGCACACTCTCCCGTTACATCCTCTGTAACACTCACCACAGGTGTACACTCTCTTGTTACATCCTCTGTAACACTCCTCACTACGTGCTTCCATGTGCTCCCTCGCACACGCGCTACGACCAACTCACTCGCGACAGCACACTCACTCCTCGGCGCGCACTTTTTCCTCACACACCCCAGAGTCGGACATTCTCGCACACCTCCTCCTTCGCACACCGTACCTGTCGCACACTTTACCAACGGCCTCTCACGAACACCCGGATCCAAATCGACCCCCAAGCCGACTGAAGCTCCCCTCACATCATATACATTTCCACGTATATCGCCACTCACCTCGGTACCTCGTCGTCGCACCTCTTCTGCCACCTGCAAACTCTTTATTTGGTTAGTGAGCACATCATCACGATTTGAGCACCGACCTTGAACATATTCCATCACTTCCTCCTGTATTTCTCTCTTAGTTTCCCTCCGTCTCTTCTTAATTTCACTCACCTCTTCTTCCACTTCCTCTAATTTTTGCTTCACCTCTTTTATTTCCCGGTGCGTCTCCTCAAGTTCGTCCTCTAAGGCTATCTTGACCGTCTCTCTGTGCGTCCTCACCTCCCGGTCCTTCGTCTCCATTACTTCTGTCACCTCGTCCAACCTCGTTGTCAGTCCCTCACGTACCATCTGACATTGCCTCTTCGTCACTATCGAGTCGTCCTTGATGTCTCTTTGTGTCGCTTTTAACCCTCCTAGTACCGCAGTGTTCTTTTGTACCTGCTCCACTAACTCCGTTTGTCCCACCGTCAGCTGTTCCACCTCCTCCGTCAGGTCCTCTATGCCCCCTTGTAACTTTGCCGTCCCATTTCTCACCTCTTTCTCTATACGCTTTTCGCCTCGCTTTACCTCCTCGCGTACCCCCGAGACCTCACTTACACCTCGTCGTATCTCCTCTTTCATCTCCTCCATCTCTTTTGTAGATGCCACCCTCATCTGTCCCAATTCATCCCTCTGAGCATCCAATTTACTTTCTAACCCGATTTTCACCTCCTCTATCTAGTCCCCCATCCGTTTGATTTCCCGGGCGGATTGCTCCCTTACTTCCCGCAATTTGTCGTCCATTGTGTTTTCTAACCCCCTTAACCCATTTTTCACCCCCTCTATCTGATTCTCCTGGGCAGCCATTCTATTTTCCACCCCCGTTAACCCATTCTTTACCTCTTTTATCCCATTGTCTAACCCCTCAAATTTCTTATCTAAACCCTCAAATTTCTTGTCTAAACCCTCAAATTTATTGTCCATGTCCCTGCTGGATTTTTCAGCCATTTTTTTCATATACCCCATCATCTGCGCCGCGAAGAGGTCCAATTTCCCCAGCGCTGCGTTCTCGGTTGTCGCAGCGCCGCCATTTTGTGCCTCCTCAACCTCGTGCGCGATGGTGCCATTTTGCGCGCCTGAAACCTCCTCAACCACATTGCCAATGTTCTCCTCCTCTCTTTCCTCCACATACATTTCCCCGAGGTCCTGGGTCGATTCTACCCCGTCTATCTCTCCCACCGGCATCCCGTCGCCTTGACCAGCCATGGCGCGATTTCAAAATTCGGGTTTTGTAAAACAAAAGCAATTTCGGTAGTTTGTAATTTTGAGCGCGTTAAGCGCTTCAGGTCCGAATCCGACACTTCTGACACCAATTGTTACGCCAATAGTATAATTGGTGTTCCAAAATTTGGGCTAAATAAATTTAGTCCCAGGTCCGAATCCGACATTCCTGACACCAATTGTTACGGTCCGCGGATAAGGATGTTGTTGCCGAGCGGAGGCACCGCGGTCCGAACAGTTTCCCCGATTCACCCGATCCCCCGAACGTTGGCCGAAATCGCGCCACAGATATTCAATTTGGAAACCTCTAAAGCGACCGAATGTAAAGAGGAAGAAGAAGAAGACGTACGGAGGAATAACAGGTTTTATTAATTATTTCCACAAGCCAAGGCAAAGAGAGCAGTTGGTTATATACATAAAATGGAAGGAGCAGACACACAGTGAAATCATTAGCTTACCTATACAAGCTTAATTAATAAACCCCAGGACAACGTGAAAGACAGACGGACGATCACACTTACACGGGGAAATGCAGGCAGGAAGGAATGGCTTGGAGATGGGTGGCTTTTAGAGGCAAGGAAGGTTCAGCGGGTACTGGGCACGGTCGGGCCAGAAGGCACCGCCGTCAAGAAGCCGAGCTTTGGTCCCAAACTGCGCGGGTGAAGTTCTTTTCTCCGTACTGCTGCCTCGTGCGCTCCTTGCGTTGCCCCGGTCCGCTTTTCCTGCAGCACGGCACGTCTCACGGCGGCTCGGTCACACCTGCTCGTCTCCAGCGCATCTCCTAGACCCATCTCTGTCAAAGCTCATCTGCTTGGGGAGCGTCCCGCGGCGGGTTATATAGGCCCCGCCCTTCACCCTTGGCGAACCTCCCCCAAGCGTTCTCGCTCCGCCCTCTTAAGCCAAACCCCTCGTTCTGGGTTGGATGAGCGGGGCCGACTTACTCCTCCCCTCTATGACGAGGTGGAGACCCGCCTTTCTTCTTCGGCGTTACCTCGTGCGTAATGGAGTCAAATGCTGCAAAGTGGACGGCAGATGAAAATGCAGCAAAGTGCCTAAAGTGTCAATTGGAACAAAGTGGCAAACCTGGCACTTGGAAGCTGCCATGGGGCGTCGGAGGGCCTACTCTTATTTAATTCGGTGCAATGAAGAGTCAAACTAGTGGGAAACACATCCTTAGCCTACAGAGAATAAGGGACTAACTATTTAAAAGGATATATGGTGTCCTGTGTGTAGGTTTATGAAATTAACTAAGAGGACGAGCTGCGACCATTCTTTACATTACGAGGGTCAGTTACACACAACAAAACCATACTTTTCACATTCGTTACTTTCTCAAAATTGTTACAATTCTCAAATTCGTTACACTTCTCAAATCCGTTACACTTCTCAAATTCGTTACTATATATATATATATATATATATATATATATTGTAACGAATTTGAGAAGTGTAACGAATTTGAGAAAGTGTAAAGAATGTGAGAATTATGGTTTTGTTTTGTGTAAATGGCACTCTCCGTAATGTAAAGAAAGGTTGAAGCTCGTCCTCTTAGTTAATTCCATAAACCTACACACAGGACACCATATATTCTTTTAAATAGTTAGTCCCTTATTCTATGTAGGTTAAGGATGTGTTTCCCAATAGTTTGACTCTTCATTGCACCGAATTAAATAAGAGGAGGTCCCTCCGATGCCCCATGGCATCTTCCAAGTGCCAGGTTTGCCAGGTTTGCTGCATTTGACTCCATTACGCACGAGGTAACCACGAAGAAGAAAGGCGGGTCTCCACCTCGTCATAGAGGGGAGGAGTGAGTCGGCCCCGCTTAACCAACCCAGAACGAGGGGTTTGGCTTGAGAGGGCGGAGAGAGAACACTTGGGGGAGGTTCGCAAAGGTTGAAGGGCGGGGCCTATATAACCCGCAGCGGGACGCTCCCCACAGCAGATGAGCTGAGAGGAGAGATGAGTTCTGAGTCCAGGAGATGAGCAGGTGTGACCAAGCCGCCGTGACACGTGCCGCGCTGCAGGAGAAACGGACCGAGGCAACGCAAGGAGCGCGCGAGGCAGCAGTGCGGAGAAAGGAACTTCGCCCGTGCAGTTTGGGACCGCGGGAGTTCGCACGGCCGCGGCTCGGCTTTTTGACGGCGGTGCCTTCTGGCCCGACCGTGCCCAGGCCCCGCTGAATCTTCCTTGCCTCTCAAAGCCATCCATCTCCAAGCCCTTCATTCCTGCCTGCATTTCCCGTGTAAGTGTGAATGTTCGTCCGTCTTCCCCGTTGTCCTGGGGTTTATTAATAAGCTTGTATAGGTAAGCTAATGATTTCACTGTGTCTCCTGCTCCTTCCATTTTCTGTATATAACCTTGACTGCTCTCTTTGCTTTGGCTTGTGTAAATAATTAATAAATCCTGTTATTCCTCTGTACTTCTTCTTCTTCTTCATTCTCGGTCGGTCGCTTTAGTGGTTTCAATATTGAGTGTACGTGGCGCGATTCGGCCAACGTTCAGGATCGGGTTAGTCTTGGTAACAGTTCGTGCTGCGGTTGCTAAACACCGCTCAGCAATCAAGTAACATCTTATCCGCGGTACGAACGGGGCTGTGCACCGGCCTTTCCGGAGGCCGCGGTGCAGCTTCAGGGACCACGTCGGTCAGCAATAATCGAGGGGACTAATCCCCCCGCAAGGGGGTACCATAGGCCGACGTTGGGTTCCGTAACAATATATATATATATATATATATATATATATATATATATATATATATATATATATATATATATATATATTGTAACGATTTTGGAGAAGTGTAACGGGTTTTGGGAAGTGTAACGGGTTTTGAGGAGTGTAACAATTTTGGAGGAAGGGTAACGGATGTGAAGAGTATGGTTTTGGTATGGTAACATCCTGGTAATGTAAATAATGGTCGCAGCCGTCCTCCTAATTAATTTCATAGAACATACACGCAGGTCACGATATATCTTTTAAATAGTGTATTTCCTTATTCCATGTAGGCTAAGTATGTGTTTTCCACTAGATTGACTTTGCATTGTATCAAACAAAATAAGCGTAGGCCCTTCCAATTTCCCCAAAACCTCCCTTCCATTTGCCTTCCGCATTTTGGTCGGTTTTTCTCTTCAACCACCATTGGCCACGAGGTAAGGTTGGAGAAGAAAGGCGTGGCTCCACCTCGTCAGAAGAGGGCAGGAGTGAACCGGCCCTAACAGCCAATCAACACCGCGGTGAGTGACCCGGTAGGCGTGCCCTCGGAGCCGGCGGCTTAATTCCGCCGGAGGTGATAAAAAGGAATGTAAGGAACTGCTTGACAGAGAGGCCTTGAGAGATACGCTGGGGGATGACCTGGAAGAGGAGCGCAATCCACCGCAAGCCCTACCTACCTACCTACCTACCTGCCTGCCTGCAATACCCCCCTGTCGTTGGAGAGACGCGCTGAACGGAGGGAGACGGCTCCACCCCAGGAAGAGGAGCAGGTGTGCCGAGCCAGCGCGTGACGGCCGCGGATACGCGACGGAGGTTTTCCCGCCAAAACCGCGAGGGGTGCTGCGGCCTCCGACCTTGCCTTCCTCTCAAGCAATCAACCTCGAGCCATTACCTGCCTGCAATATCCATCGTGTGAGTGTGAACGTCCTGTCCTACTCGTTTGTCTTGGGGATTAAGTAAATGAAATAGAATAAGTTAACAATGCACTGTGTGACTGCTCTTTTCCATCTATTGCTGTAAATAATATTGGTCGCTCTAAAATATTGCTTGTGTGTGTATAATAAATCTGTTCTTCCTCCAAACTCTGTCTTTCTTCTCTCTTCTTCTCTTTCGGTCGCTTTAGAGGTTTCCCAATTGAATATCTGTAGCGCGATTAGTCAACGTTCGGTTGGAATCGGGTTCTAATCGGGGAGTAACTGTTCGGACGCGGTTAAATACACCACCGCTCGGTCAATATAACATCTAAAAACCGTGTCCGTAACAATATATATATATATATATATATATATATATATATATATATATATATATATATATATATCTATCTATCTATCTATAATTCCAGTAATCTCTGTATGTCTGTGTGTATGTCTGTGTGTCGTTTGTCTGTGACCGCTGTTTCTCGACAACCACGGGTCCGATATACTTGAAACTTGCCAGGTATATTGCTGGGGACCCGAGGATGTGCCTTTTCAAGGTTTCATATTAATCGGAGAAGTAGTTACCGAGCTATGGCGATTTCTTTACCAAACTCCGCAAGCCGTTCGCTTTGGACCAAACCATTTCATGTAAATAGAGGGGGGGGATTGTCACCGTACTCGCAAGCCGTTCGCTTTGGCTTTGCGAATGGACCAAACCATTTCATGTAAATAGAGGGGGGGGGGGGATATAATTTTAGATATATATATAGTACGGGCATGCCCTAGTATATATAATATACATACATACTTGGCAAAAGAAGTTGATAAGACGCATTTTTAAAAACTCAACTGGACGGTTCATCACATACTGAACCCTCCGTCGTCGTCGTCTGTCGTCTGTCGTCCATTAACTTTTCGACGTTAACACTCCAGCGTCTACAAATATCAACCGATTCTGATCAAACTTGACATGCAGCATCCTTACCCCCAAGGACCAGCTTGGTATTACATTTCAGCCCGAACCGTTGAAAAATGGCGGATGTAGGCGACCATTTTTTTTTGGTCATGAAAACGACCTTAACACTCTAGCGTCCACAAATATTAACAGATTTTGATCAAACTTAGAAGGTTTAACCCTTACTACACAAGGTAGGTTGCTATTGCATTCCAACCCGATCCGTCACAAAATGGCCGCCAAAGGCAGCCATATTGTTTTCAGCTCCGAAACGACGTTAAGACTTTAACGTCCACAAATATTTATGGATTTTGATCAAACTTGGTGTGTGAGACTCTTACCACACAAGGTAGGTTGCTATTGCATGTCAACCCGATCTGTCACAAAATGGCCGCCATAGGCCGGCATATTTTTTCAGCTCTGAAACGACGTTAACTATCTAGCGTCCACATATATTCCCGAATTTTCATCAAACTTGGCATGTGAGACGCGACCTACATTAAAGTTGTCCAGTCAGTTCAGTTGAGTTCTGCTTCCCTGGAAGCTCTAGTTTTAATGTGCATTGTTGTGCACAAATTATCAATGACAAAGATTTCTAATACCATTTTAAGCACCTGTATTTTCAACCACATTTCTTGAGCATCATGCCTCACTGAACCACCACAATGGGGGTTGAATGGATTTTCAAACAATCACTTACTGTGGCTTCCAAAGCTAAATTGCATAAGAATGTTGATGTTCCTGTGGTAGTCTATGGTCTATGGAGGCTTGAACCGAATTCACTCAGCAGACGACAATGCCACGAGTTGGTAGGGTAGGGTAGGGTAGGGTTAGGGTATGGTTGTTAGGGTTCGGTTGGGTTAGGGTAGGGTTGGGTTCGGGTTTGGGTTGTTGTAGGGTTGTTAGTTGTTCGGGTTAGGGTTAGGGTAGTGTAGGGTTAGGGTTTTATATATATATATATATATATATATATATATATATATATACACAGTGGAACCTTGACTTACGAGTGCCCCAACTTACGAGTTTTTCGAGATACGAGCCGTCGCTCGGGTGGTTTATTGCTTTGAGATGCGAGCCGAGATCTGAGTTACGAGCTTTCGCCACCCGGTCACGTGGTTATCTTGCCGTGCAAGTACAGTATCTCTGTCGTATAGCGCTGCATTTTTGTTTTCGCATGTTGGTTATTTTGAGTTTACGCCACCAGGTGGGTTCTGGTCACGTGGTTATCTTGCCGTGCAAGTACAGTATCTCTGTCGTATAGCGCTGCATTTTTGTTTTCGCATGTTGGTTATTTTGAGTTTACGCCACCAGGTGGGTTCTGGTCACGTGGTTATCTTGCCGTGCAAGTACAGTATCTCTGCCGTCAACTTGTTCAGAGTGCCGGCGATAGCTCGCCTTCTCTTTGTGGAAAACACGGTACTGAGAAGAAGAAGAGGATGATGTGCTTGGATATAAAACACGCAATCGTCGAAAAACATGAGCGAGGTGTGCGTGTTGTCGACTTGGTGAGGCGGATGTGAAGGCAGCTGAAGATTTTATTATAACTTTTGCCGAACTGATAGAAGCCGAACGATACATCCCCCAGCAAATCTTCAACTGTGACGAGACGGCTCTTCTGGAAAAAGATGCCGAGGAGGACGTATATAACGGCAGAGGAGAAGAGCATGCCAGGCCACAACTTGTTCAGAGTGCCGGCGATAGCTCGCCTTCTCTTTGTGGAAAACACGGTGAGATCCTTAACATCCAACAACTAATGGGACGCAAACGGGGCGCCCAGTTTAGCGGTACACACATTGATGAATCACCCTGCCTGTGATTCACCCATTACAGGTTATAGCTGGGTCGGGATTCAAACCCAGGCTGGACAGTTTAGACTTTAGAGTCAAGTGTGCGTACCTCCAGTCCAGGCCATCCTGCCAACTTGTATGCTGCATACAGGTGAAATATAAAGCGCGAGATATTTTTATATATACTGTATATTTTAAAAAAAATTGGTGTGGTTTTTGGCGGGCTGGAACGGATTAATAGCATTTCAATGCATTTTAATGGGGAAATTTGATTTGAGAAACGAGCAATTTGAGTTACGAGCTCGGTCACAGAACGAATTAAACTCGTAAGTCAAGGTTCCACTATATATATATATATATATATATATATATATATATATATATATATATATATATATATATATATATATATATACGTATATGTTACTTGATTTATATATATATATATATATATATATATATATATATATATATATATAGGATCTCGTCAAATATGGTCTCAGCCATGTTCGTCCCAGTCTCAATGGCCATGTCTATGCCAAATATCAAGCACGTGAGCCTCTCCGTTTCGGAGTCTATCGGTAACATTACATACACACACACAAACTGTGTTTTATATATATAGATATTTTATGGCAGGATAGCCTGGACTGGAGGTACGCACACTTGACTCTAAACTGTCCAGCCTGGGTTTGAATCCTGACCCAGCTATAACCTGTCATGTCGGTGTTTCACAGGCAGGGTGATTCATCAATGTGTGTACCGCTAAACTGGGCGCCCCGTTTGCGTCCCATTAGTTGTTGGATGTTAAGGATCTCACCGTGTCTTCCACAAAGAGAAGGCGAGCTATCGCCGGCACTCTGAACAAGTTGTGGCCTGGCATGCTCTTCTCCTCTGCCGTTATATACGTCCTCCTCGGCATCTTTTTCCAGAAGAGCCCTGTCTCGTCACAGTTGAAGATTTGCTGGGGGATGTATCCTTCGGCTTCTATCAGTTCGGCAAAAGTTATAATAAAATCTTCAGCTGCCTTCACATCCGAGCTTGCTGCCTCACCATGCCTGACGACGGAGTGAATGCCAGTCCTCTTCTTAAAATTATCAAACCATCCCCGACTGGCTTTGAATGACTCTTCCGATGCCTCGTCCGTTGATGTTCCTGCCGTCTGCTGCACGAAATCCCCGTAAATGTCTCGTGCCTTCTCACAGATGATGCTCTCAGTCACGGTATCTCCTGCGAGCTGCTTCTCCATCAACCACACAAACAACAACTTCTCCATCTCTTCATGGACAGAGGTCCGGAGCTTTGAAATAATCTTAACGCCCTTGGCTGGCGTTATAGCCTTTATCGACTCCTTCTGCTTCAAAATCGTACATATCGTAGAAGTACTACGATCGTACTGCCTCGCCAAGTCGACAACGCGCACACCTCGCTCATGTTTTTCGACGATTACGTGTTTTATATCCAAGCTCGCTCGGCTCGTAACTCAGATCTCGGCTCGCATCACAAAGCAAAAAATCGACTGAGCGACGGCTCGTATCTCGGAAAACTCGTAAGTTGGTGCACTCGTAAGTCAAGGTTTCACTGTATATATATATATATATACACACTCCAATATTGAAACTTTTGAGATTGGCGAGTTGCTAACGGTAATCTAGTGGGAAGAGAATATATCGGATGAACTGGCATCAAGTTAAAATAATTAACAAGTTCAGCTCAGAACAGCTGTTATTCAAGGGTGTGCACATGCTCTGCGATGATATGTCAGGATATAATGTGAATGCCGAACTTAGTGTACAAGCAAATGAAGGAGCTCGATAGTAAAAGCAGGGTAGTGTTAAAAAAAAGTCAGTACTACGAGAAACTTGACACCATTCAAGGGTTAGGATAAGTCAGCAAAGCCTCATCGTGCATACATACGCAGTTATGCAACCCCATTGCCCGCAGCCACATGAGGAAATAGAAACGGTCAGTTCTGTTCATGGCTTGTAACTCTTAAGAGCAGTTATGCCCCTTGGAATATAATATATAGCGCTGGGAATGAGGCATAAAGCACCAGTGGGCTGACTGGATGGCCTATAGGTACACACACTCACCTCTAAGTTGTCTAGCCTGGGTTTGAATCCCGACCCAGTTACTGTCATCCTTGTGTTTCACAGGCATGGTGATCCATCAATGCGTGTGCCGTCCCTAGGATGGACAATAAACGGGCATCCCATCTGCCAGCATACATTGGTCGACGTTAAACCAGGCGTCCTGTCTTCTGGCATTTGCTGATGGACGTTAAAGATCCCATGGTGTCCTTCTGGAAGAGTAAGCGAGCTATCACCGACACCCTGAACAAATTCCAAATTCCGGCACAGCCATGCCCTCAGCCAGTGATGCTACCCCGCAGCCTTGTGCTGTACTCAAAGAAGAAGAAGTACTGAAATAATATCTTGCCATTAGGTTTAATATTCTTGGCTCTATCTTTTTCATATTCTCTGTTGGCCGGCCGAGTTATTTTCTTAACCACTTCCTTTTTACTCCGATGCTTTTTTTTTTTTTTACCAGACTCGAGTTGGACTCTAGTCCTGTTATTTTGTATTTAATGAATGCCTTCTGCTTATCCTTATTGCACTGCAAAACTCCTTGTTCAACCACTCTGATCTCTTTCTGCCTCTACCTTTACACTTTCCTGGAATATACCTACTTTGTACATTGCACATTTGCTCCTTGAGCATTGCCCATCTCTCCGATGCAAACTGGCTTCTCATTGACTTTACTCGATGTAAGGCTCCAAATCACTTCTCTTACACTCAAAGTTTGGCCTCCTAAAATCCACCTGCCTTACACCACTATTGGGATCGTTACTGAAGAAGACGTACAACACAGCACACACCCTCGTGGGCTTTTGTACAAACTGGGTTAAAGAAAAAACCAGTCTTTGATAAAGAGATGGAAAATCCTCATCCGCTTTGCCTTTCCCCTGTTTTTAGACCCAATCTATCCCCGACAAATTCAAATCCTCCATGATCAGTACTCTTTTCCAGATGCCTTTCTGCATTTTTCACGTACCCCTTTCCTGTTGTTCCCTCACACCAGTAGCCAAATAAAAGCATCGTACAAATATCTTATTGTTCTTCCATTCTCCAGTGTCTAGCTACACAGAATCCTCTCCATCAATTCCCTCTTTAATGTCATGCCGTTCTCTCGATATAATACTTTCACCCAGCTTGCTGTACCTCCTCCACCTTTGTCTTTCCTATCAAACCTAGACACACTGTAGCCTTTAAATCCCATCCTCCAATTGGATTGCTCTCAAAACATTGTCAAAGAGCAACTATGTCGTACCCCTCGCCAACCACCCTAGCTTCCAGATTTTCCATCTTTCCACTCCAGCACCTGCCATTCTTAGAAAATACCTTCAACTTTAACCATCCCCTACCACTCTGACCCTCTAACCACATCTAGTCTAAAAATCCCAATATCTAGTCTTTCGATAACTGCCATGAATCTCTGGATTAATGTCAAAAGTTTGCATTGAAGGACAGCATTCTAGTGCTGAAATGTTTTATTTTTGGAAATATTTTCTCCTTTAATATTTTATGGTTGATGCTCATGTATTTCACTCGTATACCAAAGCAACAGTGTTGAGAAGCTTTTATGGATGCACTGCAATGCATCTGTCATCAATTCATCATATACATCAACAAAATTGTTGGCAACACCTGTGCTGGATGTGTGTGTTATTGTGTGTGATTAATCCTGAAGGATGCTTGTGAGATTGTCATATATGTATATATATTCAGGGGTCGACATTAACAGGGTTTTTTGTTGTTTTTTTTAGCGTTGGTAATCCAAGTTTTATAAGTGGCTGGCTTTTGGATGCCCAGTCGGGCACGCTCAAAATCGCAGAATGAACATCTATTTTGACCTCAAAATTTACGATCGCCATGACCGGAGCAACAAGGTTTTTAAAATGCACTTCGTACGATGAAATATCGCCAAATATAGAGCTACTATTATATTAATAATTCCCAAATGCACTACGCTAACATGTGGTCTGCGGGAAGATGCAGATAATTTGCAAATACATGAACCAAGATGTGCAAACGATTGCCACATGTTTTTTGGAAGAAAGATGGTCAAGTTTGAACTTGCCAATATTTCCGAGCAACCAGTACATCTTTTAAATTATCCATTTTGGCAAACTATGCCATTGCATATCCGTTGTTGTTGAGAATACAAGGCTTATATTAATTCGGGTATCAGTGTAAGGGTTGTGTATTTCGGACAGGGTGATAATGAAGTTCAATGTAATTCAATATGTTACTGTTCTTTGAGAAATGGAACATTCTAACATTTCTTTGATTTTCTGTGTCATTCTATTAAACAAAGGCTGGTTGATGTTTTGGTCTTTTCAATTGTCAGTGTATGCATAAATATATATATTTTTTCTTTTTTTTTTCAAACTTTAATATCATTGTGTGTTTATGTGTGTTTATGTGTGTTTATGTGTGTATATGTGTATATGTGTGTTGATGAGTAACAAAAAATCTCAATTTAATCCATTTTAAATTCAGGCTGCAACACAACAAAATGAGAAAAAAGGTAAGGGGTGTGAATACTTACTGAAGGGTGTGTGTGTGTGTGTGTGTGTGTGTGTGTATGTGTGTGTGTGTGTGTGTGTGTGTGTGTGTGTGTGTGTGTGTGTGTGTGTGTGTGTATATGTATATATGTATGTATGTATGTATGTATGTATGTATATATATGTATGTATGTATGTATATATATGTATGTATGTATGTATATATATGTATGTATGTATGTATATATATGTATGTATATATATGTATGTATATATGTATATATATGTATGTATATATGTATGTATATATATGTATGTATGTATGTATATATATATATATGTATATATGTATATATATATATATATATATATATATATATATATATATATATATATATATATATATATATATATATATATATATATATATTGTTACGGATCTCAACGTCGGCCCCTTTTCCCCTTAAGAAGGGGGGATTAATCCCCTTGTCTGTGACTGACCGACGTGAGACCTGAAGCTGCTCAGCTCCCTCCAGGGAGGCAGGTGAGCAACCTCCTTCGAGACCGCGGACAAGATGTTAATTGCCAAGCGGATTAGCAGCCGCGGCTCGAACCGTTAGCAGAACTAGACCCGATTCCTATTGCGTTGGCCAAATCGTGCCACAGGTATTCAATGGGGAAATCACTAAAACGAAACGGATGTAAAGGAAATAAGGCAAGGTAGGAAGAACAGGATTTATTACTAACTATTATGTACACAATGAAAGAAACCAAGGAAGATGGAAAGATACGAAAATAAAGACAGAAGTAGTAAGACACAGTGCAAATACTAGCTTATCTAAACAAACTTACTTATACCCCAGGACAACATAAAGGACGGACGACAATCAGACTTACACGGGGAATGAAGGCAGGAACGAATGGCTGGAAGGGGAGGAAGGTTCAGCTGGAGCAGGAGAATGGTCGGGCCGGGAGTGAGCAGCCGCCGCCTCTCCTCAGGCGTGTTCGCACGGCGGCGTCGCTCTGTAGCCGCGGCCGAAACCGCTGTCGACGCTCAAAGCTGCGGTGGGTTGAGCTCCTGTTGGTTCAGCTCCGGTTGGTTCAAAGCTCCGGTTGGTTCAGCTCCGGTTGGTTCAAAGCTATGGTGGACTCCGGTGGAATGCTCACTCATTTGCTGCTGCTCACTCAACTCTCCTCTTTGACGCATCTCCGGTGGGGGCGTCGCGTGACGGGTTATATAGCGCCACACCCTGGAACGTTCGCGAAACTGCCCGATCGTTCTCTCTCCGCCCTCTCAAGCCAAACCCCTCATCCTTGGTTGGTTGATCGGGGCTGGTTCACTCCTCCCTCTGATGACGAGGTGGAGACACGCCTTTCTTCTCCGAGCTGACCACGCCGTAATGGCGGCAATGCAGTTGGCAATAGAGGCTTTGAGGGAATTGAAAGGGGATCTATCTTATTTCAATTCGGTGCAATGCAGAGTCAACTAATGGGAAACACAGCCTTAAACTAATACACATAATAAGGGAATAACTATTTAGAAGGGTATATGGTAGGCTACGTGCATGTATATGGACTAACTAAGAGGACGACCTTTGACCTTTACACTACGGAGGTATTTACAAGGAATCATTACATTTTACAGAGGGTGATATTTACAACAATTACACAGGATTCTCAAATCCGCAACAATATGTGTGTGTGTGTGTGTGTGTGTGTGTGTGTGTGTGTGTGTGTGTGTGTGTGTGTGTGTGTGTGTGTGTGTGTGTGTGTGTACATATATATATATATGTGTATATATACTGTATATATGTGTGTATAT
>NW_027619057.1:30000-54143 GCF_964187855.1 Myxine glutinosa
TGTCGTGTATCCGCTGTGGTCGACGGCACGCGCTGGTTCGGCACACCTGCTCCTCTTCTGGGGTGGGGCCGTCTCCCTCCTTTCAGCGCGTCTCTCCAAAGCTGGTCTCCTTGCCGAGTACCTCTCCTCTTTTGCTTGGAGCGTTTCGCATCTCACCGCCTCTCTTTGGTGCAGCCTCTTTGCTCCTCTCCCAGGGTCATCTCCAGCTCATCTCGTAAAGCAGTCCCTTGCAGTCCCTTTTATCACCTCGAGCGAAATCAAGCCGCCGACTCCGAGGGCACGCCTACCGGGTCACTCACCGCGGTGTTGATTGGCTGTTAGGGCTGGTTCACTCCTTCCCTCTTATGACGAGGTGGAGACACGCCTTTCTTCCCCAACCTTACCTCGTGGCCAATGGTGGTTTGAAGAAAACCAGCCAAAATGCGGAAGGCAATTGGAAGGGAGGTTTTGGGGAAATTGGAAGGGCCTACGCTTATTTTGTTTGATACAATGCAAAGTCAATCTAGTGGGAAAACACATACTTAGCCTACATGGAATAAGGAAATACACTATTTAAAAGATATATCGTGACCTGCATGTATATTTCATGCAATTAACTAGGGCGCTGACTGCGACCATTATTTACATTAACAGGGTGTTACCGTACCTTTTGTAACGTTCACATTGTAACGTTTTCACATTCGTTACACTTCCTCCAAAATTGTTACACTTCTCAAAAACCGTTACACTTCTCAAATTCGTTACACACTTCTCAAAATCGTTACACACTTCTCAAAATCGTTACAATATGTATGTATGTATGTATATATATATATGTATGTATGTATATATATATATGTATGTATGTATGTATATATATATATGTATGTATATATATATATATATGTATGTATATATATATATATACACAAAGAATTAAGTTAAGCACCCCTACACAACGAATTAAGGTAAGCACCCCCTAATATATATTCTTTGTGTATATGTATACATTGGCATATATTCTAAGGTATGTGAGATCAAATAATGATTGGTATGACATTAGCAATTATCCATTGATGAAATTGAGTGATCAAAGTGAAAAAAAGTGATTGGTTGAGTCAGTGATCCGATCACGTGGGTCCTACACACGTTATTGACGCAAAGATCGCTAGAGGTCTTCTCAGAACAATGACTGTACGTTAGAAAACATAAACGTCATCCACACTGTCCGTGATGGACCTATAGCTCCATACTTAAATTGAGGTGAAAATATGCCTAAAATTCCCAAAAAATTTCACCTTAAATTATTCAGAATAAAATATTGAAAACGGCATGATTGTTATGTTTTTATGTGACCATAATATCACTTCTCCAGAAAATATAGCAATATCATGGGTATATTACACTGTTTTGACGACAGCAAACTTGTAATGTGCGAGGTTGTAAAAAAACGGGGGGGGTGCTTAACTTAATTCTTTGTGTATATATGTATATATGTATATATATATATATATATATATATATATATATATATATATATATATATATATATATATATATATATATATATATATATATATATATATATATATATATATATATAATCGTTAGATTAAATAAGACGCGGACGTAGCTTCAGGACGTCGATCTTTAATTGTCGACAAGCTTTCGACCAACAAAGGTCTTCTGCTGAGTCTACAAAAACAGCAGGCATGTATATCAGTCAAGTATGTATGGTGATATGTGTGTGAGATGTGTGATGTGTGTAGAAAATGCATACAGAAGGAAGAGCCACGCCAAAGTTCACTCACCAGCCCCAAGTTCAACGGAAGTGACCGTTTGCGTTAAAGTTAGGGTGCACGTGCATATACAAATATAGAGATATACATACATAAACACACAAGCATATATTCATATCCCATTTATATTCATATAATATATTTATATATTTATATAAATGACATATAAAGGTAGAATGAATTCATTCATTACAGAATGAATGAATGATGAATGAATGAATGAATGAATGAATGGGTTACGGTTAACAATTTGATTGGGTTGATGTTGGAACATGCTTTAGTCATGAAAATTTATGCCATGAGGGACTTTTGTCCGAAGTTTGTGTATCCAAAAGGACTCACGTTTCAGAATCGTGGTGTGTGATCGATTTGTGATTGATTCAATGGCAGAGATCTGAATGTCATTTATAGAGTGATCCGGTTGATTAAAGTGTATCGTGTAAGGTAGAGATTTGCCCTGACTGGTGTGGAAGTTATTGATTTCTGACCGGGTGTTATTAAATCGTGTGTAGAGTGTATTTCAGTTTTTCCAACATATTGTTTGGTGCACTTTTGGCAAGTGATTAGGTATATGACCCATGTAGATTTGCAGTTCATATAGGAGGTGATGGGGAATTTTTGTCCAGTGCTAGAACTACAGAATTTGTTTCCTTCTAGTAAATGCTTGTGAATAATGCATTTGTTTGCTGTGCATTTATAGAAGCCAGGGATCCTAGTTTCTTTGTTGTGGGGCTGTGGGTGCTTTGCTTTTACCAAGAGGTCCCTGAGTGTCCGACCACGTCAAAATGATGTTAGTGGAGGTTGAGGAAATGTGGTGCCGAGTGTTTCTGATTGATGGAGGAGAGGAAGGGCCTTATTCAGAATACTTGGCAATTGGGATGAGGTAGCAGAGTAGGTGGTTACCAGTGGGACACGGTTAGTTGCAGGTTTGGGTTTGTAAGTCAGAAGGTCTGCTCTCAGTATGTGTTTTGCTCGGGTTATTGCTTCTTGCACAGAGTGAGGGTCATAGTTTCTTGCAATGAAGTGTGTTTCTAATTGGCAGAGAGAAGTTTCTTCTGCCATTTTTGTTGAGCAAATGCGTCTTACTCTGAGTGCTTGACTGTATGGTATTGTTACGGATCGCGGATTAGATGTTATTTACCGAGCGGTGGTATTGCCGCGACCTAACAGTTCCCCCGATTCTTCCCCAACTCACCCGATTCCACCCGAACGTTGGCCAAATCGCGCTACGCTAAATCAATGATTGGAAAGGACACAACGACTAGGATAAATGAAACGACGCCAGGGGTACAGTTCTCAAGACCTCCGGAGGAGGGTATAATTAGTGGTGGAGAAAAGGGGTAGATTACAAGGTAGAGTGAGGTAAAAGACACAGAAGAGATGGGCACTTAAATACAATCTTATCTTAACCCAGACAGACCACAGACAAACGGAACAAGGCTGACTTACACAGGGATGGATGGCAGGGAAGGACAGGTAGTTCGATAGCACAAGGTGCACCTTGGCTCGGGGACAGGATCAAGCACGGTCCAAGAGATGCAGGGAGGCCTCACAGCGCTCGGAGGTGGCGTCTTTCTTTCTCCAAGCTCAGCGCGCATCTGACGTCACCTCCCTCTTCCTGCGCATGCTCAGCGGGGAGTGACACGCCCTCGGCTGGTTGGCTCCGCCCCAGATGGGACCGGTCCGCCGCTTCCATTGGGTGCGGGGGTTACCGGGCTCCGCCCTTGACGAGGAGCTGACAGGGAGCCCCTATTTGGTAACCCCGTCGAGCACATGTTTGATGGCGGCTCGTGGGGAAGGCCTCGTGCCCTCCCAACACCCCCTACCAACCAAGCCGGAGTGAGGACGCGCACTCCCTGTGCACGCCGCCGCCGTTGCTGTTGTTGTTGTTGTTGTTTCTGAACCGTGAGGAAGAGCTGCGGGGAGGTATTGGGAGGTCCTAAACTTCCTAACGGTGCCATACAATCACATTCTGGTGCAACGACGGGTCAGAATTAATGGAAACGAATCCTTAACTGACATAGACTAAGAATAACTAGCAAGATGTCCTATAGTTGTCTACGTGAGATGCGGTGGACCTGGATGCGACATTTAATGGGGGGAAATAGGGGGAGGTCGGGTCTACAGAGTGTTGTTTACAGAAAATGGGACTAGGGAATGGGGGATTGGGGATAGTTGGGAAGTATTGAGGAAATAGGGGAATATTTACAAGCGGATATGGATGGATGCAAATCCCATATCCGCAACAGTATGCTTGCAATTGTATGTTTAGGATGAGATGAAGAAGGGAGAAGGTAAGAGTGAGTGTCTGTTGGTTTGGTGTATAGTTCTGTTTCGAGTCTGTTATTTTGAAGCGTGAGTGATGTGTCTAGAAAGTGAACTTCGGACTGTGAGCTGTCGAATGTGAACTTGATGGTCGGATGAATCAAATTTAATTCATTTTGGAATTGGGTGAGACTACGGGGGGATTTTGACCAGATGAACTGGATGTCATCAATATAACGTACCCAGGATTTTTCCAAGATTCCGTGATGAGGTTGTGCATTGATCTTGGCCTCTATCATTCCCATGAAGATGTTAGCGTACGATGGTGCAACAGGGGTACCCATAGCGGTACCTTGAGTTTGAATGTAATGTCGTCCGTTGAATTGGAAATTATTCAGTTTGAGTGTCAGTTCTAATAGGCGCATAAGGTCTTGAGTAGGTGGCATTGGGACTTGTCGTGTATCGAGGGCTTTGCGGCATGCAGACAGGCCTTCTGAATGTGGAATATTAGTGTAGAGGGATGTAACATCTGCTGTGACTATTAGTGTAGAGGGATGTAACATCTGCTGTGACTATTCAAACTAACATTATTAACAAATAATTAACATTAACAAACTAAACTAACATTTAAACTAAATTCAAACTGTGTTACAAAGATGTAACATCCAATTCAACGGACGACATTACATTCAAACTCAAGGTACCGCTATGGGTACCCCTGTTGCACCATCGTATGCTAACATCTTCATGGGAATGATAGAGGCCAAGATCAATGCACAACCTCATCACGGAATCTTGGAAAAATCCTGGGTACGTTATATTGATGACATCCAGTTCATCTGGTCAAAATCCCCCCGTAGTCTCACCCAATTCCAAAATGAATGAAATTTGATTAATCCGACCATCAAGTTCACATTCGACAGCTCACAGTCCGAAGTTCACTTTCTAGACACATCACTCACGGTTCAAAATAACAGACTCGAAACAGAACTATACACCAAACCAACAGACACTCACTCTTACCTTCTCCCTTCTTCATCTCATCCTAAACATACAATTGCAAGCATACCATACAGTCAAGCACTCAGAGTAAGACGCATTTGCTCAACAAAAATGGCAGAAGAAACTTCTCTCTGCCAATTAGAAACACACTTCATTGCAAGAAACTATGACCCTCACTCTGTGCAAGAAGCAATAACCCGAGCAAAACACATACCGAGAGCAGACCTTCTGACTTACAAACCCAAACCTGCAACTAACCGTGTCCCACTGGTAACCACCTACTCTGCTACCTCATCCCAATTGTCAAGTATTCTGAATAAGGCCCTTCCTCTCCTCCATCAATCAGAAACACTCGGCACCACATTTCCTCAACCTCCACTAACATCATTTTGACGTGGTCGGACACTCAGGGACCTCTTGGTAAAAGCAAAGCACCCACAGCCCCACAACAAAGAAACTAGGATCCCTGGCTTCTATAAATGCACAGCAAACAAATGCATTATTCACAAGCATTTACTAGAAGGAAACAAATTCTGTAGTTCTAGCACTGGACAAAAATTCCCCATCACCTCCTATATGAACTGCAAATCTACATGGGTCATATACCTAATCACTTGCCAAAAGTGCACCAAACAATATGTTGGAAAAACTGAAAATACACTCTACACACGATTTAATAACACCCGGTCAGAAATCAATAACTTCCACACCAGTCAGGGCAAATCTCTACCTTACACGATACACTTTAATCAACCGGATCACTCTATAAATGACATTCAGATCTCTGCCATTGAATCAATCACAAATCGATCACACACCACGATTCTGAAACGTGAGTCCTTTTGGATACACAAACTTCGGACAAAAGTCCCTCATGGCATAAATTTTGATGACTAAAGCATGTTCCAACATCAACCCAATCAAATTGTTAACCGTAACCCATTCATTCATTCATTCATTCATTCATCATTCATTCATTCTGTAATGAATGAATTCATTCTACCTTTATATGTCATTTATATAAATATATAAATATATTATATGAATATAAATGGGATATGAATATATGCTTGTGTGTTTATGTATGTATATCTCTATATTTGTATATGCACGTGCACCCTAACTGTAACGCAAACGGTCACTTCCGTTGAACTTGGGGCTGGTGAGTGAACTTTGGCGTGGCTCTTCCTTCTGTATGCATTTTCTACACACATCACACATCTCACACACATATCACCATACATACTTGACTGATATACATGCCTGCTGTTTTTGTAGACTCAGAAGAAGACCTTTGTTGGTCGAAAGCTTGTCGACAATTAAAGATCGACGTCCTGAAGCTACGTCCGCGTCTTATTTAATCTAACGATTATTTATTCAATACAAATGAGACGCCCTGCTCTTACTTTGGAGTTTCTACTATTTCTTACAGTTATATATATATATATATATATATATATATATATATATAAATATATATATATATATATATATATATATATATATATATATATATATATATATATATATATATATATATATATATATATATATATATATATATATATATATATATATATATATATATATATATATATATACAGTATACATATACAGTCACGTGAAAAAGTAAGTACACCCCATGTAAAGTTTTGACTTTTTCAACATATTTCAACATATAGCTATTTGATCTTCATTTCAACAATATTGATAGATAAAGGTGATATAATATAACAAATATCATGAAACATGTACATTTTGTAGTCCATTGTATAATTTAAATAAACAAATGCAAATTTCGCATGTGGAAAAAGTAAGTACCTCCGTACAAAGCACGGTTTGTTATTGTGTATGCATACCCTGCTAGTATACAGTACACTGGTTTTGTTGGAATGCTGTGCCCATCTTAACATTGATAATGGCAACTGTGATGCTGCCTGGTTTAATGGCGATCCCCATCGCCTTGTCTTAAATATGGGAGAGGCGAGTAGTAGAGGAAATAAGAGGAAGCCAAATGTTGTGGAAAACAGGGTAACGTGGATGTGAAGACCTACTCTTAAGGTGCATTGTAGAGCCTGACAATAAATGTTGTCATTTTGCTTTGCAAGTTTTTCCCAAAGTTATGACATTTCAGTGAATTACTTTGAAGTAGAACAGGAAAACAAAAATGTATTCCATGTAGGATTGATAACAGGAAAACTCTATTGGGATTTTAAACGTGTTATTTCCTACAGCACTGGGCACCCCTGGACACACTGTTTGCTCTTGGTCCTTGTGTCCATTCAAACAATGGATGATTGGATGCCAACATGTCTGCCTTGGTGTCGTTTCATTTTGAAGTGTGTTGGCCTTCTGCGCAAAGCATGACTGATGTGTGCAATGTCACTCACAGACGTGCTTAAACTTTCTCGCACACTCTTATCCTTGCAGTGTTAATTAATGTTCGGAAGAAGGTGTTACCCGAACGTTTACTTTATAACCACCTTTAGAGGCCATTTTTCCCCGCAAGCGGGGGTTGGCCTTTTTCGGGAACCGTGGTTGTTGTTGTTTTTCGGTCCCCTTTTTGAAGCAATGTTTTACGGCCGGATGCCCTTCCTGACGCCAACCCTTTTTGCCGCCTTTAACGACAAACAGGGAATTACCAGTGAACTGGTCCTTTCAAACACTTTTTTACTTTCTTTCAAACACAAAGGTTACTTTCAAACACAATATTCGGATGTGAATGAATGAACTGAAAAATGTTGATGCCATGGGAGCTGCTGTTTGTTGAAGTACTGGAGTCGACGTTGAATCAGGTCTGATTGATATTTCTGGGACATGTCTGGTCAATATAATTTATTATAGATTTTTGTAACTATACTGTATATTTGTAATTTTTTTTGGTCAGAATGCTGCTTTAACAATTGCATTATGATTCGCCTTGCTTGTACCTCTTCGTCCTGATGTCCAACTTTGACAAAACTTTCAGCTTTAATGACATGCTGCCTTTTTACAAATGTGTCCAAGAACAAGATGGTGAGCTCAGAAAGCTCTCAAGAGCAATATTTTATGGTTTGGCCCTTCCATTGCTGTTGTCTGAGGCTTATGATTGAGAGTGTGCATTTCCATATATATATAGGATTATTACAATATAAATTTTGTGTACATTATATGCATTTTTGTTTTTGTATACCGCTCCTTTCCAATGCCATCTCCAGGCGCTGCATGACGTTATTGCCGGGCACCGAAGGGGGCCCGGCATTGACGCGCGCTGAAAGTGAGTACTCAGTTTTTTTTAACTCCGGTTGGTTGTTTTTGTTTTCTTGTTTGTTTGTTTGTCCGGGCGATATCTCGGCCATCTTTTGAGCTACGAAGCTGAAATTTGGGCACCAATAGTGAGCATGTACTTTGGCAAAAACAGTATTTTTTGTTTTTTGATTAATCAATTAGTTACTTATTATCGATTAATTAAGTACTTATTTACTTATTTTCTCATCTGGGCAATATCTCGGGCACCTTTTGCATTAGGAAGCTCATATTTGGATACGACAATGACAAAGTGATTTGGCTGTAAATGGTATTTTTGATTCAAGAAATTATTTAATTATTTAATTAATTATTTAAAAAAAAAATTTAAGCTGCACATTTGGATGAAATGGTGGTGGTTTAGGTATTCTAGTAGCCAATTGATTAATAATTTAATTATTTTGCAATCATTATTTATTTATTTTCATTATGAATCACTTGCGGTGTCTTTCTTATCTTATCACGACAGTGCTGAAGTGATGTGGCTATAAACGATATTTTTGATTTATTGATTAATCAATTAATCAATTATATTTATTGATTAATCAATTAATTATATAATATTTTCGATCAATGACTTATTTAATTAAATTTCAAAAAGTTACAGCTTCGGATGATGCACTGGTGGTTTGAGATGACTATTAGCCAATTGATTACGAAAATATTTTACGATTAATATTTATTGATTTTAATTATGCAATTAATCAATCAATTATTGTACACATCTCCCTCCCAATACAGTCTCTGAACTGCACAGCGGTATTGGATATTTGTTTGGATATTTGGCATGGGGACGGTGTACTTTTATTTTAATTTTTTGTATACAGAATTGAGGCTCATGTAAGAGCTAACAGTTTGAACATGAATACATCCACAGACACATAAAACATGCAATGAAGGGAGCGGGAGACAAGAGGGGGAGAGAGAGGGAATCACAGAAGCACAACAACAGTGGAGAACTGGGATGTCGGTAGATCTGTGGAAGGGGGAGGGCTGGGGGAGGAGGGAGGGGTACACGGTATAAAGCAAAGGAACACTCCTAGGAATTTCAGGAAAGAAGTTGGGGATTGAAAGAGTTGGATTTGGGGTGTTTTAACTGGGGTAGAAAAGATCAAGGTTTTGGATGGGGGAAGAAAAGAGATGGTGGTGAACAACTGTTTTAAAGACCTGGAGTGAGGAGAGGGATTGAAGGTGTGAAGGTGAGTTTGTTCCTGAGGCGGGAGAAAAGAGGTATGAAGGAGTGAAGGTGAGACGAGAGTCTTGATTTTGGCAGTTTCACCAGAAGAGGGTTGCTGGCAGATCTTGTGTGTCCTGCAGGAATATTTGGGGGACAGAGCACAGACAGAGCAGGGGGAGCAAGGCCGGAGCGGAGTCTGTCGAAGACAGAAAGACCACATACCTGCCTGCGGTGAGAGGGAGAGAGAGAGAAAGGCCCTCAGAATCGGCTTCATTGTGGGAGATTCCAATGATTCTGAATGCTTTGGTTTCAACCGCGTGAAGCCGAGCTAGGTGTGAGGCAAGAGCACCAGCCCAGAGGGGAGAGCAATATTCCATTGAGCTGCGGATGAAAGCTTTGTATGTGGTGAAGAGCTCAGAAGTGCCCAGAAAGGACTTCGCACGACGGAGGATACCCAGTCGGTGACTGGCTTTGGAGGCCAGCTTGGAAATGGGGTTTTCCCAGGAAAGATCATGGCAGATAGTGAGACCCAAAAGCTTGACTGACAGGACTTCTTCAAGAGGATTGTTCAGAAAGTAGATGGGAGGGTTGTCCAGTCGGTCTTTTCGGAAAGACAAAGTGAGAGTCTTTGAATGTATCTGTACTTGTTTTATTTTTGTTTTGAGAAGAGACAGCTTTGAGGAGGTAAACTGATTTTCTAACTCTATTTTGCTTCACACTGTTGAAGTATTTGTGGCTTGGGGAGGAGGGGCATGGTAGTTAAAACATATTGGAACTCCCCTGCCCCTCCTCCCTGTTTGCCAATGCACACCTATAGGCTACTCTTAAATTTGGAAGATGTTATGTTTGCCTTGTATCGATGATGTATACCATACCATGTACATCGCATGGCATCACTGTGGTCAGAGGGAAAATGACTGCCAATAGAACGAATCTTGCCTGTCAGCAACAGAGTGATGATCAGACCCCTTGTATGAATTTGATGTAGTTTGGCAAAACAACATGTGTGACATTCCTGAATGTTTGTGCTTCATGGCCATGTATACCTAATTTTAGAATAAATGGTTGAATGAAACATTGTCTTATTAAAACCATTTCCCATTTTATAGTGTCCAATTTCAATATCAGTTTGAATGTCTCTTTCAACATGTCACCAACCATAATATAGACTAGACGGATTTATGAAAAAAGGCCATGTATAAGATGTGCATTTTGGGTTAAAAGTTGTAAAGTTAAAGTAAAAGAGCTGCATGTATATACATGACATGTATATATACACATGACCAAATGTCCGTCTGTCTGTCTGTCTGTTCGAAGGTACCATAAAAACTGTTGAACCGATCTCAACGATATTTTGGGTGGATAATCCTGGGATCTCCAGGAGTAAAATAGGCTCTTTAGTTTTCCCAAATTTCAGCTTTAATCTCCAGCATTCTCAGGTGTGGACTCACGCATAACATTCGCGTTCGCATAACGTTCATTGTTCTCATTGTGACGATGTTGTTTTCCCGGGTGCCGCACAAACGGCTGCACCGATCGCTGCACGGCTGCACCGATTGAACTCTGTGACCTCAGACAAAGACCTTTTATAAGGACACGGGTTGAATCTCTGCTTGAGAGAATTCTAACCCATTTCCACTGAAGGAAACACGTATCGGGAGTACATACGACATAGTGATTGTGAACACGATTAGTTTAATCTCTACATGAGAGAATTCCACATAGCTATTTGGGCGGTGAATACGCCAACAGATCGCTGTCTCCATCGATCTTACCAAGGCCGTAACAGCTATCGGCTCAAAATCCTTTTAACTGTTGATTTGGAAGTTTTTACAATGAAGGAAATACGTATCGGGAGTACATACGACATCAGGTGGACGAACTGCACGCGTCTTCAGTATCAAGCTTAAATCTGTCATGGCGGATCTGAAGAGCGGAATGCTTGGAGAAGTGGTGGTCTACTTCGGCATGAAGGAGGATCAGAAACGTGGACTCCCACACTGCCATATCCTGCTGATACTTGCTCCCGCATGACATTATTTTCCCGGGTGCCGCACAAACGGCTGCACCGATCGAGATTTAACGGATGTTTATATATAAATCGTTTAAAAGAAAAAAACCCTTCAATTTCTGACATTTAGCCTTTTCATTTGGGCCTCCCAATTGAAGCCCCGCCCATAGGGCGGGTACCGTTGCTAGTACATGTAATTAGCTGAGAATACATGTAATATTGGCAGTCTCGCAGAACAATGAATCTGGTAAGTCCTTTCGCAAAGCAGGCAACGTTGTTCAGCCATAGAAAATCTGTTCATTGCCTTGCAATAAAAGTTTTGGGGAGAGTATAATGAAGGATGTGGTTGCCAGAAGGGAGGGGGTGGCTCATATGTGGTGTACGAGGTAAGGGAAGTAGGTATTGATGGCTCCAAACAAATACCATTCGCTCCTATTGTGATGAGACCCTCTAGCTGAAAATGTCAGTGTAGCAAGGTCTGTTCCCAGGAAGACTCGTGCTAGCAAGCAAAGGACCACAACAACACCCGCACCCTTAGTAAATGTCTGATAAAGCACCACAAAAGAACAGCTGCCATTCGACTTGCAGACTCTCTCAAAGGTTAGATAGTGATATGATTTGCAGGGGAAGGCCATTGTGCCTCTGGGCTACCATGCCTTGTACCATCAATCCTGCTCAGTTTTGGCACGGAACCCTTTGAAAACTGCACGCTCGGCTGGGAAAGATACCTTCCTTTCCCGAATCCCCAGGGAAATTAACATTGGAAAGATGGCAGGCTCTGTGGCAGAACACAAACGTAAAAACTGCAGCTTTCTGAAAAGGAAGGGTGAAAATTTGACATCGCACTTCCGGACAAACTTCTTATAGCCCTTGGTGCTTGCAATATTTTATTCCTTCTCCAACATCCACCACCTTCTGGTGATAGAATGCACTTTGCCCATCACTAGTAGAAAGGCAGAGTGCTCTTTCTCGTTGATGTTCAATCTACTCTTACAAGGTCTACCATGACCCAGTAGCACCTATCCGATCTGGTAGTGATTGCTATTCATTATGGTGAAAAGATTCCCTTGAAGATGAAATCTGTCACTCCTTCAGGCACACTTACAATTCTTACAATTTGCAGATCGATTATCTCACTCTTTGGTGTAAGTGCAGAATCTGAGCATATGTACATGACTATATATATATATATATATATATATATATATATATATGTATATATATATATATATATATATATATATATATATATACACACGTGCTGTGAGCGAATGGAATTCAAAAGCTGGTGTTGCTTTATGCAGTTCACTATTTTGTTAATTTGTGTGGAAATGTAGGTATGACTTTATGCAAGACGAATATGCTTAGAAGAGATACAGTTTTGTCGTGCGATTTCCAATTTATTTGTATTCAACACATCAGTTTTTGGGTCAACAGTTTAGTGCCCCTTCTAGATTCACATTATTACTGATGCTTAGAGATATAGTATTTGCACAACACAAGATGACCTTGCAACCTGGAAAATTTTTAAAAGCTTTTCTTGATCTGGTGGAAACACTCCCTTTCCACCCTCCCTCCCCCAAGCAAAGATCCTGGATTTGCAGCTGCATGGTTAATATCAGCACCATTGGAATGCCACACTGATTTGCAGTTTTTGCAGTTATTGCAGTTTCTTATCCCTGGTGCTCAGGCTTGGCTACTCTCTATCATGCTTGGAAGGAATATGGTTGGAAGTTGATTTGTCAAAATCATTCTGGTACATCTGGCTTGTTGACCCAGGTTACAGCCATACTTGTTGATTGGCTCATACTACCATACTACCAGGATGCTTATTCTATTGAGTGCATGTCTGTTTTATCATTGACTTGCATGCATCACTTGCAGGTTGCGGTTTTGAAGGTTTATAATGGAATATTCCATGATGAAGCTGAGGTCATGGGCCTATCACTTTCCCATCTAAGACAGCTTGGTGGTCTTCCTGTCTTCTACCGCCTCCTTTCTGGTTTTGTGCCCTCTGCTCTTTCCGTGCTACAGCACGTGCTTTCCGTTTCTACAGCGTGAAGCCAAGCTAGCTGTGAGGCAGGAGTACCAGCCCAGAGGGGAGAGCAGTATTCCATCAAGCTGCGGATGAAAGCTTTGTATGTGGTGAGGAGCTCAGAGGTGCCAAGGAAGGACTTCGCACGACGGAGGATGCCCAGTCGGCGACTGGCTTTGGAGGCCAGCTTGGAAATATGGTTTTCCCAGGAAAGATCATGGCTGATAGTGAGGCCCAAAAGCTTGAGTGACAGAACTTCTTCAAGAGGATTGTTGAGAAAGTAGATGGGAGGGTTTTCCCAGCCGGTCTTTTCGGAGAGACATAGTGAGAGTGTGAGATTTGTCAGGATTGCAAGACATGTTACACTTGGTTGACCAGTTTGTGATTTGGTCCAGAACTGCAGCGAGTGAAGAGGCTGCTGCCTGCCGATTTGAGGGTTGAGATATGGAGTGGCAGAGAGTGGAGTCATCAGCAAAGAGATAGAGGATTTTCCAGAGAGTCAGAAAGATCATTGATCGATTCCAAACAAAAGCACAGGGCCCAGAACACTGCCTTGAGGAACTCCAGCCTTAACAGGAATGGGAGATGAGAGAATTCCATTCAGGGCCACAAGTTGACTGTGACCGGAGAGGAAGTCCGCAAGTCATGCCTGGAGATTTCCATGGATACCATAGGAGGAGAGTTTGGTGAGCAGAGCGGGGTGCCAGACTGTATCGAAGGCATGAGATATGTCAAGGGAGACAGCTCTGATTTCCTGTTTGGCGTTGAGGGCCTCCATCTATTGTTGAGACAGCAGAAGCAGCATGTCCAGAGTAGAATGACCTGGTCTGAATCCAAATTGATGATCAGAGATCAAGCCATTGGAGAAGAGGTTGCATTGGTTGCATCTTGTCTATTAATTATGTTAGTCTATTAATTCAGTACTATTGGAATATACCTTTCAACCCTTTTGACTGCTGAGACCCCCTAGACCTTTGAAGATCCTTCAAGTCACCCAAGACCCTTCAGACCACCACCAATACCCCAAAAGACCCTTAAAGACCCAAAGATCAAGAGGACCCAAAATAACCTGAAGATCCGGAAAGACCCAGAATACCGCGAAGATAAAAGACCCCAAATATCCCAGAAGACCCAAAAGACTCCAAAGATCCCAAATATGCCAAAGGTCTCGAAGACCCAAAATACCCAAAAGACACTGAGGACCCTGAAGACTCAAAATACCTCGAGGACCCGAAATATTCCAAAGAGCGAGGAGCCAAAGAGATTTGTACATAGTTCAATTGTTGTGCTTAAGGGGTGTAGAATGGTAAGAAGAACAGGTAAGTTAGGTATGGCTCTGCTTGCTTCCCACAGCCTCTCCTAATCTATTTCATAGGCTAATTAGGGGTGAAGCTGTGCTAACCAGTTAGGGATTAATGTTAGTTTTCCCCAGTATGTGGTTTCCCTTTGTTGTTTTCCCTTACGGTTTACATGTACAAGGCCAGCCATGCAAAACCTCCATTAAACCACAACTGCCGGCAGTACCCGGACATTACCGATCGGCAAGTAAGCCACGCCTTAATGAACACTCATGCCAAGCAAAGCCGGCAGGCCATGCACCCAAAGTGGTACGAGGGACATGGAGGAGCAGAGCCGACAGGCCACACCACTGAGCTTGCAATTGGTCATATATTGTTGCGGATCGTCCTCCGTGCTGACCTTCAAGTGGCGGATCGTCCTCCGAGTGGACCTTCCTTCAATCTGCTTGTCCAGATCGACCCGGGCGCCACGCGCGGGAACTGCTGGACCCGAGTCAGCGTCCGCACGCCCACAATCGCAAGATATATACAGTGCATTCAGAAAGTATTCAGACCCCTTCACTTTTTTCACATTTTGTTATGCTGCAGCCTTATGCTGAAATCGTTTAAATTCATTTTTTCCCTCATCAATCGATACTCAATACCCCATAATAACAAAGAGAAAACAGAATTTTAGAAAGTTTTGCAAATTTATTAAAAAGAAAAAACTGAAATATCACATTGACATAAGTATTCAGACCCTTTGCTATGACACTTTAAATTTACCTCAGGTGCCTCCCATTTCTCTTGATCATCTTTGAGATGTTTCTACACCTTGATTTGAGTCCAGCTGTGGTAAATTCAATTGATTGAACATGATTTGGAAAGACACACACCTGTCAAAAAAAAGGTCTCACAGCTGACGATGCTTATCAGAGCAAAAACCAGGCCATGAGGTCGAAGGAACTGCCTGCAGAGCTCAGAGACAGGATTGTGTCGAGGCACAGATCTGGGGAAGCCTACAAAAAAAAATCTGCTGCATTGAAGGTTCCCAAGAGCACAGTGGTCTCCATAATTCTTAAATGGAAGACGTTTGGAACAACCAGGACTCTTTCTAGAGCTGGCCGCCCGGCCAAACTAAGCAATCGGTGGAGAAGGGCCTTGGTTAGAGACGTGACCAAGACCCCGATGGTCACTCTGGCTAAGCGCCAGAGATCCTGTGTGGAGATAGGAGAAACTTCCAAAAGGACAACCATCACTGCAACACTCCACCGATCTGGGCTTTATGGCAGAGTGGCCAGACGGAAGCCTCTCCTCAGTGAAAGACACATGAAAGCCCGCTTGGCATTTGCAAAAAAGCACCTAGAGGACTCTCAGACTGTGAGAAACAAGATTCTGTGGTCTGATGAAACCAAGATTGAACTGTTTGGCTTCAATTCTAAGCGTCATGTCTGGAGGAAACCAGGCACCGCTCATCACCTGCCCAATACCATCCCAACGGTGAAGCATGCTGGTGGCAGCATCATGCTGTGGGTGTGTTTTTCAGCAGCAGGGACTGGTCAGGTTTGAGGGAACAATGAACGGAGCAAAGTATAGAGATATCCTGAAAGGAAACCTGAAACAGAGTGCTCAAGACCTCAGACTGGGCCGAAGGTTCACCTTCCAACAGGACAATGACCCTAAGCACACAGCCAAGACGATGCAGGAGTGGCTTAGGGACATCTCTGTGAAGGTCCTTGAGTGGCCCAGCCAGAGCCCTGACTTGAACCCAATCGAACATCTCTGGAGAGACCTGAAAATGGCTGTCCACCGACGGTCCCCATCCAACCTGACAGAGCTTGAGAGGATCTGCAGAGAAGAATGGCAGAAAATCCCCAAATCCAGGTGTGCAAAGCTTGTCGCGTCTTACCCAAGAATACTCGAGGCTGTAATCGCTGCCAAAGGTGCTTCAACGAAGTACTGAGTTAAGGGTCTGAATACTTTTGTCAATGTTATATTTCAGTTTTTTCTTTTTAATAAATTTGCAAAACTTTCTAAAATCCTGTTTTCTCTTTGTCATTATGGGGTATTGAGTGTAGATTGATGAGGGAAAAAATGAATTTAAACGATTTCAGCATAAGGCTGCAGCATAACAAAATGTGAAAAATGTGAAGGGGTCTGAATACTTTCTGAATGCACTGTATATATACAGTCAGGTGAAAAAGTAAGTACACCCCTTGGAAAGTTTTGACTTTTTCAACATATTTCAACATACAGCTATTTGATCTTCATTTCAACAATATTGATAGATAAAGGTGATATATAATATAACAAATATCATGAAACATTTACATTTGTTAGTCCATTGTATAATTTAAATAAACATAAATGCAAATTTCACATGTGGAAAAAGTAAGTACACCTTTGGCTCTAATAGGTGGTATTGTCCCCTTTGGCAGAAACAACCACAAGTAGGCGTTTCTTATAACTGTCTACCAGTCTCTGACATCGACCGGGAGAAATTTTTGCCCACTCCTCCATGCAGAATTCTTTCAGCTGTGCGATGTTTGAGGGGTTTCTTGCATGCACAGCTCGTTTCAAATCCCCCCACAACATCTCTATGGGATTTAGATCCGGGCTTTGACTTGGCCATTCCAGGACCCTCCATTTCTTTCTTTTCAGCCATTCCTTGGTGGATTTACTGGTATGTTTAGGGTCATTGTCATGTTGCAAGGTCCACCTTCGATTGAGCTTCAACTTTCCGACAGATGGCCTCACATTATCCTCAAGCACCCTCTGGTACAATGAAGAATTCATAGTGGATTCTATGATGGTGAGCTGCCCAGGCCCTGATGCAGCAAAGCTGCCCCAAACCATAATATTTCCACCACCATGCTTTACAGTTGGTATCAGGTTCTTGTGGTCAAATGCTGTCTTTGGTTTTCGCCAAACATGTCTTCTGGTACTGTGGCCAAATAGCTCTACCTTTGACTCATCTGTCCAGAGCACATTGTTCCAGAAGTGTTGGTCTTTGCCTAGGTGTTCATTGGCAAACTTTCGTCTTGCCATGATGTTCTTTCTGGACAGCAAAGGTTTCCGCCTGGCACACCTCCCATGTAGATCAAATTTGTGCAGCCTCTTTCTGATGGTAGACTCGTGCACTTTGACATCAACAGTGGCAAGAGCTACCTGTAGGTCCCGTGATGACATTCTGGGGTTCTTAAAGACTTCTTTCAGCATCTTGCGGTCGGCTCTCGGGCTGAACTTGTTGGGGCGGCCTGGCCTGAACAAGTTGGCAGTTGTTTGAAATCTTCTCCACTTGTAGATGATCTTCTGGACAGTCGAATGATTGATTTCAAATTGTTTGGAGATCTTTTTAAATCCCTTCCCAGACTCGTAGGCATCTATAACCTTCTTTCTGAAGGCCTCAGAGAGCTCTTTTGATCTAGGCATTGTGACGCCACACACTTCAACAACAAAGAGCAAACCAAACTAAATGTCTGAGGTTTAAATAAGACAGGTTCCTCCAAGATCCTCTCTTATGATGTTCTAATCATTTGCACCTGACCTGGTGCACCTGATTCTAATTTTAGGTAGTGATAAATGTAGGTGGTGTACTTAATTTTTCCACATGCGAAATTTGCATTTACGTTTATTTAAATTATACAATGGACTACAAAATGTAAATGTTTCATGATATTTGTTATATTATATCACCTTTATCTCTCAATATTGTTGAAATGAAGATCAAATAGCTGTACGGTATGTTGAAATATGTTGAAAAAGTCAAAACTTTACATGGGGTGTACTTACTTTTTCACGTGAATGTATATCTTGAATTCCATATATATGAAGCAAAGGGTTTGAGCGGTGCCCGGGACCTATATATATATATACTTGCGGGTCCCGGGTCTGTCGGCGTACTAAGGGAGGGGGGGAGGGGGGTTTAAGTTCCCCGTTTCCCCACACACACCGGATCCACGGGCCTTCGATCGCGAGACGAAACTTGCGCCCGGCGGGTTACCTAGCAACTCCAATCGCCAATCCCCCAATCACAGGTTGAAGGGTTATTGACTGTGATCCGAAGGCCGGGAAGACCGGGAATTGAACCGCTCGTGATCCCACACCTATCTATTCCAATCAGGTGCGCCGAGCAGGTCGCGCGGTGTGCGTTGCGGTTTTACCCTGCGTGATCTGTGGGCCTAATTGAGCAGCCGGATTCAGTTTCGGACGATGCTGGTCAATGGGGAAAAGGACGCACACGAGCAGGTCGAGAGGAAACAAAATGTACACGTTTTATCTATCTATAATTCCAGTAATCTCTGTGTGTGTGTGTGTGTGTGTGTGTGTGTGTGTGTGTGTGTGTATGTGTGTATGTCTGTGTGTTTGTCTGTGACCGCTGTTTCTCGACAACCACGGGTCCGATATACTTGAAACTTGCCAGGTATATTGCTGGGGACCCGAGGATGTGCCTTTTCAAGGTTTCATATTAATCGGACAAGTAGTTACCGAGCTATGTCCAAAAAACGATTCAACCAATCAGAGAGCAGCGAGTTATCACGTGTGCCGAACGTGGCGAACAGACTCTGCCTCGGACGGCACATTTGAGAGCGTATTCATTTATTTCACGTTGGCAAACTATGTTGCCGCTATGTTGGCGTTAAACTATGTTTTAAAACTAATTAAAACTAATTTGCGATTCTTTCGCTTTCCTGCGCGTTTGTGCACGCTATGGCGATTTCTTTACCAAACTCCGCAAGCCGTTCGCTTTGGACCAAACCATTTCATGTAAATAGAGGGGGGGGATTGTCACCGTATTCGCAAGCCGTTCGCTTTGGACCAAACCATTTCATGTAAATAGAGGGGGGGGATATAATTTTAGATATAGATATAGTACGGGCATGCCCTAGTTTATAAAAAGCACAGATAAAGGACGAGAAGCAGACTTAACAACAATTCTTAACTATCTAATCCCAACACAGGCGCCTGGCACACTCGCACACGGGGTGAATTACACACCGGTCAGACCCATACCGGTGGACGTGCAGACGCTGACCCGGGTCCGGCAGTTCCCGCGCGTGGGCCCGGGTTGATCCGGACGAGCAGCTTGAAGGAAGGTCTGCTCAGAGGACGATCCGCCGCTTGAGGGAAGGTCAGCACAGAGGACGATCCGCCGCTTGAAGGAAGGTCAGCACGGAGGACGGAACCGCCCCTTGAAGGAAGGTCAGCACGGAGGACGAACCAGCTCGAGGACGAAGGAGAAGGGCAGCACGGAAAAACCAGCTTGGAGGACGGTCAGCTTGAAGGACGAACGGGGAGATAGAGCTCGAAGAGCGATCGGCATGGACCTTTATCGGGTGGAATGTTCTTCTGGAAGATTCCACGGCATCCCATTGGTCGCTGTTGGTCACATGCGGTCATTCAGCCCTACCTCCTTCTGGAAGGTTCCAAGGCCTACCATTGGCCGATGCTGGTCACATGCAGTCGTTCATTCAGCCACGCCTCCCTCTGGAGGGTTTCACGGCCCGTTCTTCCCCACCCACGAACCAACGTCTCCTTTCAACCGTACGAGGGGAGGGGAGGGGAGGGGGGGGGGGGGGGGGGGGAGAGGTGGTTGGAATCCTGCCTAACTCAATGCATATCTGCTTTAATTACTACACAATGGAAAGGGAGCTAATCTTTACATTTAATAAGAAATAACTGACTACTGCAGGCTACATGTTGTCGAGTAATTAACTAGAGGGAGTGTCTTTTATTGCAATGCCGTAACAATATATATACATACATATATATATATATATATATATATATATATATATATATATATATATATATATATATATGTATATATATATATATATATATACAGTGGAACCTTGACTTACGAGTTTAATTCGTTCTGTGACCGAGCTCGTAACTCAAATTGCTCGTATCTCAAATCAAATTTCCCCATTGAAATGCATTGAAATGCTATTAATCCGTTCCAGCCCGCCAAAAACCACACCAATTTTTTTTAAAATATACAGTATATATAAAAATATCTCGCGCTTTATATTTCACCTGTATGCAGCATACAAGTTGGCAGGATGGCCTGGACTGGAGGTACGCACACTTGACTCTAAAGTCTAAACTGTCCAGCCTGGGTTTGAATCCCGACCCAGCTATAACCTGTCATGTCGGTGTTTCACAGGCAGGGTGATTCATCAATGTGTGTACCGCTAAACTGGGCGCCCCGTTTGCGTCCCATTAGTTGTTGGATGTTAAGGATCTCACCGTGTTTTCCACAAAGAGAAGGCGAGCTATCGCCGGCACTCTGAACAAGTTGTGGCCTGGCATGGCATGAACATGAAAACATGAACATGAACATGAAATGTTCGACATGAACATGAAATTTTCCAAAATAACCAAAATGCGAAAACAAAAATGCAGCGCTATACGACAGAGATACTGTACGTGCACGGCAAGATAACCACGTGACCGGAACCCACCTGGCGGCGTAAACTCAAAATAACCGAAACTAAAATGCAGCGCTATACGACAGAGATACTGTACGTGCACGGCAAGATAACCACGTGACCGGAACCCACCTGGCGGCGTAAACTCAAAATAACCGAAATGCGAAAACTAAAATGCAGCGCTATACGACAGAGATACTGTACGTGCACGGCAAGATAACCACGTGACCGGAACCCACCTGGCGGCGTAAACTCAAAATAACCGAAATGCGAAAACTAAAATGCAGCGCTATACGACAGAGATACTGTACTTGAACGGCAAGATAACCACGTGACCGGGTGGCGAAAGCTCGTAACTCGGATCTCGGCTCGCATCTCAAAGCAATAAACCGCCCGAGCGACGGCTCGTATCTCGAAAAACTCGTAAGTTGGGGCACTCGTAAGTCAAGGTTCCACTGTATATATATATATATTGTTGTGGTTTTGGAATAAAGGTTAGTTCCCCCTCGTAGGTAGACGCACCACAACATGAAGCCTCGCGATAGTTCAGTTATTTCTTAGTAAATGTAAGCGTAGTCCTTTCCTGTGTTTAGTTTTGCGTTGAGTAGGCCAGTGAGCTTAGGTGTTCTTTTGGCGATAGCATGCCACGTGGCAGGCCTGAACAAGTCTACCGAGGCCGAAGGGAGGCGCTGCAGGAGGAGTAGCCGGTAAGCACGAGCCGCCAATCAGGGCTTGAGGGGACTGGCTAACCACGATGACCAGAGGCGGGGTTTGGAACATTCGAGTCGAGTGGGGCCGGGGCGGAGCCATAAAACCCTGCTCGAGCCCCCCACCTCAGTTCGGGTCGAGAGTTCAGTTGAGATGAGACGAGAGAACAGTTGAGGAGAGAGACGGGAGATGAGTCAGAGTCGTGTGCTGAGTTACAGTTCCCTGTGAGACGAGTTACAGTTCCCCGTGAGAGTGAGTTGGGTTGAGCTTGAGAACGCGAGTGGAGCTGCAGAACGAGCGAATTGAATTGCCTATTGTACACGAACTTTCCCCGTGCCCTGCGCTCTGTGCTGTATTAATCGCGCGCTCGAGAGGACGACCCGTGCCGGGCCACGGACGCGCAATCTCCTCCTGCCTGCCTTTGCCTGAACACGTGCCGTGAACATCGGAGAGCCGGGCCGGGCGAGCTGCCCCGGAGCGACCGACGACGAAGCGCGCTTGGCGCGCAAACATTCTTCTCTTCTTTTCCCCATGTGAGTGAGTGAGTGGGCCCTTCGTCTGGGTCATAAGTTAACCTTGTTAAGCATCTGCTCTGAGTCCCCTTTCCTTTATCCTGATCCTTGTAAATAATAATAAATTCTGTTATTCCTCTGATTTGACCGTTCCTGTCCCTTCCACCCATTGGCTTCGCATGGTACGAATAGAACCGCTCGAATCGGGTTCCAATAAAAGTAACGGCACGAGTCACGTGGTACGCATATCGCTCGGGCGTACTCGATTAAGCGTGGCTTGTGCGAGGTTCGGTCCCCGCTTTCGTGGCAGCGTGGGTTAAAGGTACGTGCAAATTTGTCCCGATACCCTTTTTCACGTTTGCCCGGAAGTGGCGATTCGGCCTCGCGGACCCGAAGACCCAGGGGGAAAAAACAGGTTTAATCCCCCCTTTGTAACGGGAACAGGCTTCGGGAGATCCACAACAATATTGTTGCGGGTCTCAGCGCCGGCCGTTTCCCCTTACCAAGGGGGGATTAGTCCCCTTGTCTGACTAGCTGACGGGACCCGGGACCTATTACGTCTTTCCCGGACATCGTGAAATAGGGTTTTAGGACTAGGAATTTGCTATTACCTAATTACTCACGCTGCCCAGAAACGAGGAAATAAGCCCCGCCCGAATCATGGGTGTTGGTGGATACGCCGAGCGGTAGCGAACCCGTGACCCGAGCCGTTATCAATGACTAAACCCGATCCAAGCGGTTATTAATTGTGCCACGCTTACCCAATGATGGAAATCACAGAAACGGTCGAATTTGGAAGAAAGGAAGAACAGAATAATTTATTTACACAATGTACAATGGTTCAGCAGAAGAAGACACAGTGCAGTCCTTAAGTACAGTCTTATACTTATCCCCTGGACAAACGGGCCCGTTCACACTCAGACACACTCACACGGGGTTGCAGACGAACAAGTTGATGGTCCAGGGATGGCGTCCGGGCAGCCCTCCCTCCGGTCCCCAACTCGCACCGCGAAGAAGATGTATACAGCGGCCAGGAGCTCTCCGCGTGTCGTTGGCGCGCACGGGATTATTACAGGGCGAACGGTAGGGCTGGCTTTGGCGGTTAATCACTCGCGTGGCTGCGTATGTAATAGTTCAATATACGGTCACAATGCGCTCTGCAATTCCCCAAGCCCTCGTGCAAATCCTCTCCAACAAGTCCTCTTACACAGCGCAATTCTTTCACCCAATGAGTCCTCCTCATACAGTTCTCATCAGTCCTCGACTCGAGCGCCTGACTCTCCCTTCTCATAACTCTACTCCAAGACTCGAGCGCCTGCCTCTCCCTTCTCATAACTGAGGTGGGGGCCTCGCGCAAAGGGTTTTATTGCCACGCCCGTGGAACCCTCTGGAACTTACCAGACATTCTTCACCACGCCCTATCACGCCATGCCCACAGAGCCCCGGTTGGCTGTTGGCCCTTACCGTCACCGCCTCTGACATGCTCCTCTACTCTGCCACACCCCGACCTCGCGCTCCTCCCTCTTTTCAGGCCTACCTCGTGTCACTTGGCTAGTTTCGAGCCAACAAAGGGCAGCGAACGCTGCTGGCAGCCAAAGCGTAACAAATTGCGGGTAGCCAAAGCGTAACAAACTTGAGGGATGCCAAATGGGGCGCGGG